>NW_023339796.1:1770046-1781680 GCF_004916995.1 Morone saxatilis | reverse complement strand
CACACACACACACACACTGGATCAAGGTTGTCTGTTCATCACGGTGCCCTGTTCTACCTTTAATTTTCATCACAAAGAGGAAAATACATCATAGAATATCAAAACAATGGCATGTGTGTGCTTGTGTAAATACATGCATACAGTATGTACCTGCATGTGTGAGTGTAAGAGTGCACCTGAGTGTGTATACATCTATGTGTGTGTGTGTGTGTGTGCGTACACTCATGCATCCATCTGTATCTGCCATAGATATTCAAATGGCTCTATGTGAAAAATTGAATCGAGAGGCTGTTGAAGTGCTGGCTTTTCTTTTTCTCTCTGGCCAAGACACAGCACCCGAATGGCCTTTGATATGGTAATGTAAGCTCACCGTGGGGGCCCAAAGGGCCAGATGCATGCTGGGATATATCCCAGGTGTCAGTCAAACTGTGTGGTCTACCTGGTTGCAACATAAATGAGCAAAGTTTCTTACCACTGACATTAAGATCAGCGTATGTTTTTGGTCCTGATTATTTGTCGGGCTATCTAACACGTTAACCAAATTCCAAATAAAATTTAAAGGTTTAAAGATAGTCCATTGACCAAGCAAAAAATGATTTTGTGAAAAGGTTCACAAATTTTTAACGTTTAAGTTAAAGTTAAAATTGCAGATTTAGAGGATTTTACAGGCTCAGATGGTATAAGCTCTTTAGTTAGAGCAGTATAACAGTATGCTGAGTCAGTATTGACCTTTTATCAGAAATATTGAACAGTGGCTGATAGAGGTCCCCTTCTGACTGCAGCTGCAGAAAAACCCTGCTTTTAAACTAAGTTAATCTGGATCAATATGTATGCAGATGATTTGGTAATCTTCTCTCCGTATAGTGCTGGCCTTTGTTCACAATAGGGCATTGATTTTGACATCAAATAAAATGCTAACAAGAGTAATATTATGATTGTTAGTAGTAAAGAAGACAGAAAATTAGTATTTCCTGAATTCTTCTTATCTAGTGCTGCTCTCAAAATGTGTAATGAGACTAAATATCTCGGCCATCACATTGTCAGTAATTTATCGGATGATAAAGATATTCACAGTGTCGCAAGCTGTATGCACAAGCTAATATGCTAATTTGCAACATTTGCAGAGACTTAACTTGGCCTACAATGATGCCATGAGACTGCTTTTTCTACAATGGTGTAGAGCCAGCCAGATGGTCGTAAATGTCAGTGTGCCTACATGCTCTGCTGTAATATGAAATCTTATGTACAGATATACTGTATTGCATTATTATGGCCTTGGCAAGTCCTGAGTCTAGCTTGGTCATGGAACCACAGGCGCTCCAGTTTGCATGTGGGTGCAGTAAGCTTATTCTTGTCTTTCATGATATCAAGCTGCATATGTGTTGCTGTGTATTTATATATATTATATATGTTATAAAAGTATTTGATTTAAAGCTATACTGTATTGCTGTAGTACTATCAAACATGTCCAACATTTCCATTAGTTCCATAAGGTCTACAGAAATACAACAGGTGTGACGTGAAGAAGCCATCGATTTATACAATTGACGGTGAATAGTAGCTTCACTGGAGATGTCAGATTGCTATGATTGTGTGTTCAGGGGCTTTCTAATGATGACTGTTTTTAAAGGAACTTTGTTGAACATCTGCCGGTGTGGTCTATGGGATAACACTGTAATAGCTCACTCATTTTGGAAAGAAATTAACCTATTTTATTGCTGAAAGTGTTGCTTCAGGAGCCTTTGAGTGACGTCATGAATGCTACATTGGTGTTTTTCTACAGTCTTTCCCTCCTAAATCCATCTGGATAGTTAAGATTTTAAACTGCAGACAAGAGGCTGTTAGAGGCTGACAGTCTGCCCAACAGTGGCCCTGTTGGTTTATTAGAAATCAATAGCAAGATTAATGTTGATGTAACTTATTTGGAATGCTGCACATACTGCCTTCAAGCACAGTAAAAAAAAAAAGGAAAGCGTGTTTTCCTTGTTATCCAAGTTTGTCACTGCATCTCTGTGTTCAGCCAAGTCTGTCATACCTGCTCTGGATTCTTCTTGCTGCTGTACTTACAGCACACATTGTTCTGCGTCTTACACTTCAGCAGACCGGCAGGCTGCTTACAGGAGCTCTGGACACCCGCTGGGCTTTCTGGCAAACAGCATGGCACTACAGACAGCTGGCATACAAGGCTCACACCCTCTCCCCCGTCCCCAGGCGCTAAATGGGCTGTTAGGTACAGTTGAGGTCATCCAGAAAAAAAAGGTAGGAAAATGAAAGCCCAGAATTTCAATACACCTCGACAGTCTGGATCTCTTGTTCTCTCAGAGAAAATGCACTCCCGAGAGGCTCCGCAAACAAGGTGGGGCGGTGTGTAATGACAACAGCATCAAGCCTGGTATTATGCACCTGTAGACTCAGTCTAATGTCGTGAATACTGCACTGTAATTTAGACTGGACGACACACTGCAACACTGTTGCCTGCACACATCATTGAGCAAATGGCCCGATACTCTGAAATGGCCCGTCTTATTAACTTCGTCTCACGCCTGATTAGCCAGCAGCATCTTGATGTGGTAGTTAGTGGCTGTGTTCAATCACTCGTTAACGTAAACAATATCAGCAAATGAAGAGAAAAATCAACACATGTGTTGTTGTTGTTTTATTAAGAGAGAAAAACACAAACAACAACAACAAGCAAGCAACAGTCATCAATCCCAAATCAATCCTAGCTCCATTAGTTCCAATACTTTCTGGCCAGTTTAGAGATGTCCCCAACAACTCCGAAACCTCCACACACACATACATCTTCTGTATTTAACACACTTAACACATAGTACACCAGTACACACCCAACTGATTCCTGAAGGTAGGCTTACCAGTGTAAATCACAAGAATAATAATAATACAGTTGCAGTGAAAATTACAAATTAGACATTATTATATGGCTCGAACAGAATATTCTGCCTTCTCTCCAAAGCACAAAAAGTTCCCTACAAGAAAGAGTCCTTCTTGAAGCAATTCAAGTTTTTCATAATCATCAAGCCAAAAGAAATCATCATGAATGGAGGACATCTGACAAAAGGATCTTTCGCTGTCTTTTGCTGAAGTTATACTTCACACAAGGTTCTACACTGTAACTATTCTTTATGAGACAATAAGTACATAATGTTGGTTTATACCATATATCAACAGACCATTTTACATGAGAAACCTTTTACTTCTAATAATATATGTGATAGTGGAATCAAATAATTATAGCTACTTATAAGAGGGGGGTTAAAAATAACCAGAAAAAAAGAGAGAGAAAACATTTATAGTGTACATTTTTGTACAAATTGGTTGGTTGTTATTTGTGTGTGGTTGCTATGTTCTTCTTTCTCTGTACATCTGCCTTCCCCAAATCCCTTCTCCTCCTGGTGATAGGAACGGCAGCACCACACACTGCGTGGCATCTGCAGCTAAAGGTTTTTGTTAGCTGGGAGGCTGGCTGCTCATCTGCAGAGCCTACCAGACACTGACAGGCAGGCTCAGAGACACCGTTACCCAGGCACGGCACTCCCCAGGTGGGCACAAAGAGGACTGTCAGTACCCGGAGGCTCAGCCGTAATAACCGCCTCCCACCACAGCAACTATTAGAAGCTACCCAGAATGTCTCCCTCCCTCCATGGGGTTAGCAGAATGCATCAGGGGCTGATGTACTGCAGTCCTGCAGCTGACAGAGTGTGATGGTGGCCTGATCTGTTTATACAGCTGTGATGCCTTATGGGAATGCAAAATGCATGCATGTACATAATCACATACCCTTCAATCACACAGCCTTCATGAACATTTACAAAAATACATACAAACCTGCATACACACTCCATAAATAAATATGAATATATTATAGCGCTGAAACAATTAGGCGATAAATCAATTTGTCATTCGAGATTTTGATGATTGATTAATTGTTTAAGTCATTTATTTAGCACAAATGCCAATCACTGGCGCTGTTTGAATTTTGGATTGCTGATTTGATAAAAGATGCAATTTGAAGACATCAAACTGGGCTTTGGGAACTTGTTACTGCCATTGTTCAGATTATTCTATAAAAAGAATCACCAAATGAATCAATAATATAATAATAATAGAAAACATTTGTTTATTGCAGCCCTAATTCATTTTTAGTTTAATTTGTTTTTGTGACATTATGTATGTCATCAATGTGGCATCTAGCGGCCCGCTCTCATCTGTATTTGACGACCTGGGAATGGGAACGGGCTGTGAAGTGTGTAGGAGAAACTACAGTGGCCATGAAACTTGTAAAATACCAGAAAGGCCCTAGCTTGTATTTGGTTTGTCCTAACGCTAATGAAAAACGTACTATGAATACTATATTCAATTTCTGCCAATAGAGCTTTATAAATGTTACACACTGGACCTTTAATTCAGAGACTCATTCCTATTGCATTGATGGATGTGTCCTGGTAAAAAGCAAAGATGCAGGAATCCACGATTGGATCTCTAGGAAACATCTGTGCAGTAGGACCATTCAATAAAAATCAGTGGGTCACTGAAGCCACAATATAGCTGCCAGAACTTTTAAATGTAGGTATGACTATGCTTCATTTAGGTATAAATACATAGAGAACATTGTGTGTTTACAGACTTAATATCTAAGTCAAATCAAATTTAAAGTTTGTAAGACATCTTGATTCTATAGGAAGGAAGGTTGGACAAAAGTATAACCATTTGTAAGATCTGTCGGACAGCAATGAAGTACAGAGGTAGCACGGCAAATCTGGTGAGATAACATGGCACTGGCTTATTTTAAGTAAAGGATAATAAATGTCTACATTAAACAAAAGCATATGCATCGAATTGCACTGAATTGTTCCATATTAAAATGCATTGTCCCTGAATCATATCGTAGATTCGTATCGGATCATCTTAGGTGGGATGGATGCACACCCCTATAACTAAGCTAAGTTTTTATTTAGGAACTAGACTGGGTAGCTTACATTTATAAATAATTTATAATTTAAATGTACAATTGTAGTGATTACTTGTTATTTTTACTGTGCAAAAGCAACTTATTTCAACCCCTGGCCCCACAGAACCTAAAGGAACTCATATTTGTATTAAACGGCTGAACAGTAGCTCTTGGAAACGCATAGAAACACACACAAATACGCGTGTTCCCACAGAAAGGTACAGTCTTTGTTCAGTGATAACGGGTGAAAGTGAATGTCACACAGTGTGAGAGAGTGTTCCTCCCCCTCATCGATGACGGCCTTGAGTTCCATTGTAGTATACCTACTACACTCTGCCAACACGCCGCCGCTCAGCCATGGTACCTGGGATGCTAACCGTACTGGCTGCTGAATTGAATCCAGTTTTCTAGAGGGAAAATAACACAACACAGACATTGTACTCTACTTGTTTGGGTTCTGTATAGCACAAATTCCGTGTCTCTTCAGTTTCCTAGCATGTATCAATCAAATATACAATAGTAGACCTCAGTACAGCTCTGAAAGGAACAAGATATCCTCCATTTTCCCCAAAAAACAACCATTCGCTTCACAAACAGGTAAAACAACTTGTAACATAACTAAAAAGTTATGTGTTGATAGATCACTACACTACAGAAGGAATTATCTGCATTTCAGAGACACTAAATTGGACTTTTTGTCACTAAATGGCATTTCTTACATAATTCCTGTGGATTCTTATTTGTTCAGGCACTTCTGGTGATTCACCACTCTCAACTGACATTACGATTTTTGTTGCCTTCGCAGAGTAGACAGCAGGCCGAGTGATTACAAATATTTAAATGTACATTTGAGGCATTTAGCAGATGCTGTTTATCCAGAGAGACTGCTGGTGACCACAACAGCAAAATAAAGCATCAGTCTGACGATGAAGGTGATAAAACAGCTCCATTACTAGAATGATGTCTGACAGGTAAAGCCTATGGGGTAACAGAAATAAACAACAGACTTTATTTCTCAAACAAAATGCAGCAACTCAGAGGTGCAGAGAGCAGCAGAGTTGAACGTGTCTATATGGTTCATATTGACATTTTAATCATTCAGCTGATGCTCTAGTCTAAACTGAATGCAACTGTAGAAAACATGTCAGTTTCCGTATGACCTGCATTACATGCCTACAGTATTCGAAGCGATTTAAACTTCAGCACAACTCTAGAAAATCCACCCGGACACAAAGGTCATGGCGATATCATACTGTTTGGCTTGTCTCTTTGCGCATGCGCCAATGCTTTTGTTGTCTGCAAAAGGTAAACAAGCAATTTAACTGTTCAAAACATGTGCCACAGCAAATATCTGTATTTATGGTAAACGTATGAGTTGTAGTGACTCAGGAATGAGGAAGAGTTACAAATTCTGATACTAAAGTTTGTGATTGAGTTTGCTCTATGGATGATTTGCCATTGTTTTTATCATATTAATATTTATAAGGCCAAGAATGAACTTGAATTAAAAAGGGGGAGACACTTTATATAATGCATATTGAACCTTCAGACACACATTATATTTAACATATTCTGCTTTCTGTTCTATCTATTAACATTGTGTGTTGTTTTTCTTTGAGGCTCGTATTTACTCTCTGTAAAGCTCTGCAACATGTTTGAAAAGTTATCAAACAAATTATGACACCTTGTTTTGCTTTGATTAGTGATCAAAAATACCACATTGATTGATAAGATAATTGTGCAGATTTAGAATTAATTTCCTTCCTGTTCCATTTTTGTTGCCTTACATTTACAGTCGCAGCAGCAGACCTAACTTCTCAACTGACTTCAATTGCTGCTCACCATTCGCTTGCTCCGTTGTGCATATAATTCACTACTTAATTCATATTACTGTTGTTTTGTCTTCTTCCTGTTGGCTAATGTAGCCGTTCTCAATCACAGCATGAACTGTGTGGTTAGGAATTAGCAGGAGTTAATTCCCCCTTTATCATATCACTGTTAGCTCCTGTGTTTCTGTGCTGATCACAAACAGTAGGAAATGCATTTCTATGCTGATGATGACGGAGTTGCTCACCATGGTGGGGCTAATTTGATCTGCTATTAGAAATATTATAATGTGAAATAGGTTACACAAGGGTGGAGGGGGAAGGCAATTCAAGTAAATCAGAGCATTAAAAAATATGCTTTTCTGAAATGTATTTGAGTAGAAACCACATTGATTGACTTTAAATGTCCGGACTTTCGGACTTTACTGATGTAAAGTAGCACTTGTAAGACTTTTACTTTTTTAAAAAGTAGGGTTATAATTTTCCTCAAATCAAGCATGGCTAGAAGCTAAGTAGCTGGTAATCTAATTTCGGTCATCGAAATTCACTTTACTCATGCACTGAGTAAAGTTCATTGATCAAGTTCCCCATCTATCCAAAATGCCTGCCATGGAATGGTGATGATATATGATATATATTGTAAAATTATCCAATGGCTATTTTGTTAACATTTATATATACAGTATTTACAACTCTCATTAGTGTTACATGTAAAATTAAAGTTTTGTTCAGACTACATTAAATACATTTTAGAGGCACAATTGCATTTAAATGGATGAAACGACATGAGTACATGTGAATTTGCTCTCAGCTGTGAAAATTGAGGCAATAATGTTTCTCTGCTATTTGAAAATAGTTCAACCTAAACAAAAACTAGGCACTTAAGCCAAAGCTTTATGGCTCCACTTTGTAAACATACAGAGACAAGAGGGGTTTGAGATCAGTCCGAGATGTCACACAAACACACTCAGCACACACAGCGGTGCGTCCATTAGCTACAGCTGACACCTGCACAGTCAGTACGTTGGCGGATTGTGGGGAATGAACACTGCAAAAACACTCCAGTGGATGAATTAGTGCGAGTAATGCAAGCAAAAAATTTAACTGAACACACCTTTAATCTTTGTCTTTTTCCTAACTCCACTTTGTAGTGCAAACATGGATTCTGATTTTACTCATCTGTAAGTATGATGATCATGTGACAGTATACTTGTTAGGAACACATTTGTTTTACAAATGCACAGAAAGTCCAGGTTTTTGTGCTATAGAAGATAAGAGAATCTATAAGAAATGACACTGAATGACACTAAAGTGGGTCCAAATTCAGCTCTTTCAGTGACCAAATCTGCCAGAGAAAAGTTTTGAAATTTGCCATTGTGTATTGTATTACATTGCTCTGTTTCTCTTTCTTCCTCTTTATTTTTCACCTTTTCTTGTTTCATTGTAATGGCAGAGAAGTACAACCATTACCATAATAAACAGAAGAGCATATCTGTCAGAGTGTCAAGTGTTACTACTAGTGCTGTGTTACAATAATAAGTGTCCCATCGACAAACATATAAAAGATGGATGTTACATCTCCACTTCCTCTCACTGTACAAAAATTAAGCTAAAATATCCCAGATATGGACGCTGCCATCTTGCTCTGGTGACGTCATTCGGATCCAGAGTCTGTGTCGTAGTCACCTGTGTTGGCGCAGCGGTTTATGACCTATACTGCAGTCAGCCACCAGGGGGTGGTTGAGATGTTTTGGCTTCACTTTAGCTGAGCTGTCATGTCAACAATCTTAATATATGTCGATGGTGGAAACATTGATGGAACATAACTTTACATAAATCTAGCAAGTCCAATATGCTCAGAATGAACGGGCTGTTCACTAACAGTCAACACCACTTTAACAACCCAAATGCAGAACTGCACTATCCCGTAAAACAGGAAGTTTAAGTTTAGTTATGATTATGATCCCCAATATTTGGGACAGGGGTGCAAGGTTGCCTATCATAGCATAGCATAGAAGTGGGAACTATATTGTAATTACTGCCCTGGTTCAGATCGAGGAAAAGGAAAGCGATGAGAATTCTGTTTTTGTGATTTTTCTAGCCCTATACACTGCCACAACTTCCCATAATGGTACAGGTTTTTAAAGAAAGTTTAATGTACCAGACATTATTGCACTTCAACCACCACTACTGCTGTTCCCAAGCAGTTTTGCTCCTTTAAAAGTGCTCTCCAGGCAAACAACCTGGTGCACAAATAATGTTTTCGATCGAGCAATCTCCCATAGGTCTGACCTTGGCAGCTTTTATCAGGTGATGAATACTTTGAAAAGATTGCATTGTTTTTCAGACCAGTACTGCTGCTTTTTAGCCGGCCCCAGAACACTGCAATCCTCTCTACCTTAAAGCAAAAAAGAAAAAACTAAAAAGATCAGCAAATTGATCATTCCATCCTGGTTTGGGAAAAAAAAAAACATATGAATGTTGATGAAATTTTATCTGTTATCTCTGAAAGGACATCTGAGACAGGCCCCCCTTGAAATCACAGGTCCTGACAGAGTTCGCCTTCACTTTGTAGATGCTGAGATGTGCGCGCTAATTAAATTGTCTGTGTTTTGATAATACTTATAAACAGCCAGTGTCTAACATGCACCCACCATGAAATGAGAGTGACGCTGAGTGTAATGGATGAATACCTGTCTTCTAGGTGTCTGTCACGAGCGGCTGATTACTAATCAATTAGAAAATGCCATGATGGAAAGTTGATTAGAGCGTTCACTGCAATGAAAATAAACGCTGTGGAGATGCTTCTTGGTTATCTTCAAGAGATTCAAGATTCCTTTAATGTTGCATCTCATGAGTATGGCACCTCGACATTTCAGCAACAACAATAAATATATATATATATACATATATATAAAACACAGTAGAATGCTGTTAAAATGCTATAATAATAGATCATATTAAGAATGTGTGCTGCTTCGGCAAGCTCTGGGGAGTAAGAGATTACATGTAACCGAGTTATGTAATCAGGATACAAATAAAAGGTAACTGTAATCCATTAGAGTTACAGAAAAAAATGTAATTAGATTCCGGTACATTTAGTAAAAATAGAGATTATTTAGCAGGATCTGTTTTTCTTTAAAAAATACACAGTTTTGATGCTAAAAATCAATTTTACAATTTTTATTTCCATTTTCTTTTCAAGGGTTTGTTCTGTTTTATAAAATACACTTGCATCAACACTTCTTATTGATATTTATTTTCTCTCGATTTGATTAAATATTTGATGTTGAAGTAATCCAAAAGTAATGGAAAGAAATCAAGTAACTTTAATATTGTGATACCCTGTGTGTGTGTAACAGGCCGTTAGTGTGGCCTGGTGAAAAACCCCTGGAGCCTACTGGTCTTGAGGCTGCGGTACCAGTTGCCAGATGGCAGCAGCTAGAACAGCCCATGGTTGGGGTTGTTGGGGTCTCTGATCCTACGGGCTTTAATGACACACTGTCAGCTGTAAATATCCCGAATGGAGGGGAGTTCACATCCATCCTCTGTGGGGCAGTACAGTTCCCATACCAGGCAGTGATCATCCAGTCAGGATGCTCTGGGTAGAGCCTCCGTTGAGGCTCCTAGGATCTCGGGCACCTTGCCAAACTTTTCCAGCCGCCAGAGGTGAAAGAGGTGTTGCCGTTCCTTTTTCAGCACATGTCTGGCGTGCTCGTCTCAGGTGCTGTGCTTAGAGCTGCTAATTCACCGACAGTGATGGGGTCCAGCTTCTCTTTTCAAAAACAATACAGCGGTCGAATTTGTGCAAAAAAGTTATGGCGATAATTTATCACTTATACACGAAGCAGCAACACAAATACATCTGAGTCTGAGCGTCTACACATACATTGCCTCCCGTCAAAGTAACATACAAAATCATAAAAGTTAAAGCAAAAATAAGAGAATGTTCTCTTATATATATTAAATACCATATTAAAGCCATAAAGAACCATAATCTTTAACCTATAGCTCGTCAGCGTACTCTGGAAAACAGATGAGACAGGAGCCCTGGATCATTTCAGTTCATAAAACAACAAGCTATAATTAATAATCACCTGTTATATGATGATTTTAAAGCTGTTTATAGCCTCATTCAAACTAATCATCCAAAACTAGATGTAGATGTGCCAGAAAATGCGATGCCCTTCTTTACGAGGGAAGATAAAGAATGACTGAATAAAACTGTTTGCCGCAGGACGAGATTTCAAAACAGAACAGACAAAGACAGACGAGACTGTTCATTGGATGAAATTGCGATAATTTATTATATAACAGATGTGTTTTTAATCATGTCCTTTCTTCAAAATGCCAAAAGCAAGTTCTATCAAAATGAGAGGTGTTCCTGCTTTTATACTGATAGTCATTAGTAGACAAAAACTGAAGGGGCAGGTGAGGATCCAGTCCAGTATTTCAATGCTTAGCTCATCAGAACTTGGTGTTTATGCTGTGCTAAAATATGGCTTCATCAGCATTACCACACAAACAATCTCTGAAGATCATTCATGTTTTATTGAAAGTTCACAACAAATTTGCAGCTCCTCCCTCTGTCCTCACCCCTTCACAGCCGGGATTGCACCACATGCTCAGGTTGTAAATCCTCAGCACCTTGTCCAGACACTTTTCTCCCGGAGAGTCCTGGCCGCCAGCACACGCCGACTCATTAGCATTGGCTCGGTTTCCTCAGATTAGCCATAATTAAACTGTGAAATTGGAGCCGTTACCTTAAGTCAGGACACGGCGAGGACACCATGAGCTTGGTGACAGCGCCGGGCAGGACGCTGGGGGGTGGTAGTGGGG
>NW_023339796.1:1761541-1769946 GCF_004916995.1 Morone saxatilis | reverse complement strand
TAGTGGGGGTGGGCGTGGGTTGGTGGGGGACATCCTGGCTCACTGCCACCGGTCCTCCCTTCTGCTTTCAGAGAGGCAGACGGCTAGTTCATGAAATAGGGATTCCTAGTGAGCGGCCTGCTATAAAAATGAGTTCACCTGTTTTATTGACCAACGTGTAAAGATCCTCCTTCTCAGTGGCAGTTAAAGCTTAAAGACTTATTTAAGAAATGTTTAGTACATTTTTTTTTGTTTGTGTAACTTGTCTTCAGATGTCATTTGAAAGGTGACTAGTATGGCCATCACCATTGGTTCCCAAACATAGTTGTTAATGATAGTGCAGTTTATTGCCATGCATCTGTTCTCATTCTTGGGAATGGAAGAATATTGTCAATAACAAAATGTATTTCTATGAGGTGAAGGAATTGTTTTTCATTTTAGCCTCTTCTTCTTTGTGTGTATACTTTGTAAAGCTTAAAGATTTATAACATAAGTGATATGGTTGGCAACCAACGGCGCCCAAAGCAAAGAAGTTGTGTTTCAAAAGGAATGCCTTTGTTTATTTTTAATTAAAGTTTTAAGTATTGCGCTTCCATAATGACTTAGAAGAGACAGAACGGTTCAGATCAGAACAGCACAGACGAGGTACCCTGACTTTTATTCGTCTAGCTTTAAAAAACACTGGACCTGCACTATCCATTATGCAACCCAGTAAACCCAGTTTACTCTCTGATAAAGACTTTAATTTCAGCGGGCTGCATCCTTGTCGAAGTTTGGTTTGATCCGAGGGGTTCGGCCTTCATGAGATTAATTCAATATAATTTATGAATTCATAAAGAAGTTGTTTCAGGATTCTTTGGTTCCATCTTTTACTTTTATTTTATGTGATTGTGATTTCTGTTAGCTTTGATTGATTTTATTTGATGCAGTCACAGTGCTCAGCAATACAAGATTCACCTGTAAACTTAAACACCTGAAAGCATCCCAAACAAATTAAGGTTTCATTTTTTTTTTTTCAAGCAGTGCGGGCGAAGTGCAGCCAATTTTCTCCAGTTTCTCTGAATCAATGCTCTTTTCTTATCAAAACAATGAACTGCTGCTTTAAAGAGGGATTTCATGTTGCATTAATGCAATTGATTTGTTGTTTTTATAAATCTTATTTCATTGTCATGCTCCCCAGTCATCCAGCACATACTGGTTTACAAATTTCTGTGTAACAAACATATTGCAGCATCCAGTATGTTTCAGAAACCACCTTTTCTCCAGTACAAAGTTGTTCATAATCTCCCCCTGTGCATTTGCTTTGAACAAACAGTTCATGTCTCTTACTGGGTTTTTGATGGTTTTTTTTTTGCTTTTTGTTGTCTTCGCCCCAATCTCCTCCTGGGTGAGGTTTGATGTCATTTGGTGTCACTTTTTTGTCATTCTGTCTTTCTCTTTCCTCTCTCTCTGGATTTCATTTGTCTCACGTCTACAGTTTATTTTATTTTCGTTCTTCTTTGAGTTTTATTTGTGAAAATACAGTAAGTTTAAATAAGATTGTCTATTACTGAAGTGTAGATAAGGGAGTTTGACTAGACAACTGTGACTGTATATATATATATATATATATATATATATATACAGTCACAGTTATATATATACCACGAGTATTGAAATACACGTTGTGGAGGTCTTCAGGCCTCAGGCCCGGGAAGGTTAAACTCCAGAACAGCATACACAAAACATATTCTGTGTTAACCTTTGTTGCGTAACTGTAATCCTCTCTTTTCTAGTTTTAAAGTCATTACTCTTTTCCAACCTGAGCACCTTCCTCTAACAACAAGCTTCCAGCCTAAAAGATGACAGGTGAGGTGCTGAGGTAACAGAGAGAGACTGTTTTGATGAGTAGCCAACCCTTTCAATTAACATTTATCCTGTGACATTTACCTGGATGACTAAGAATCCTAACAGATGTTTTATTACTAGTGTGTAGACTTTTTTAACCTTCAGCATATTCAGTATCCTGACTCACATTCATATACCGCACAATGTTTCTTCTGCTGATGGATATTGAGCAGCTTCACTGAGCCGTTTGGGGGTTAAGTGCATTGAAAGAATAGCATGGATGCACACCCATGGGTGCAAAATTAGTTTGTTATTTATTGGCAGACATTTGTTGTTCGCAACATCATTTCTAATTCATGGGACACACAAGTTGGAAAGGTTAAAGGAAGGTTTTTCTTGATGGAAAATATGTTTTCGCCCTTCCTCAGACTGCTTCAGTCAGAGTTTGACTGCATTATATGGTTCATTGATCTGACTGGTTGGAGTTCGCCCGTGAAAGATGGTGATAGACATATGGTTCATCCAATCACCTGCAGTGTTTTTGAAAGTGTCAATACTTTTCCAATCAGTTTCCAGTGACGACTTCCTGTAATAAGTGTTACCAACTGACTGTTGAAGGAGTGTAATTATACGCATGCACACTTACTTCTGCCACTAAAGTTGAGTAATGACAGCGTTTCAATCCTACTTGCATCTTCATCAGGTCAGAATGTTTGAAGAATGGAAACCACACCAATATTTATAGTTCATGATAGGCTGACAATCTAAACCGCCCAGGGTGATAAACATTCAAAAGTAATTAAAAATTGGCTAAAGTACGTAGAAAAAGGAACAGTAATTCAAAAGCCTTCAAAATATAAAATATATATCTTATAGATACCAGGAGCAGCTGACCTGTTGTTCACTGTGTCATTTCCAACCAACAGCAGTGAATACAGCAGCTGCATGCACAGCTCTGCAAAGCTTTCTAACACTGACACACGTTAATGTACACTATGTGTGCTGATGTGTGTTGAGTAACACATGTAGAAGGTAGGATGACCTGGTTTTCACTTACTCTGTCACACATTGCTGTTCACCAACCGATGCAGATGCAGATCCACTTGCAGCTGGCTCTGATTGCTTTACTGTACTACTGTACCTTACATGAAACTACAGAGAAAAACTGAGCATGGACTTTGTGTCAGGTGTGTGCACCTTCGGATTGCAAATAGAAGCCTCACTGATATGTGAGGTGATTGGTTCGTTTCAGATGGCTGCACATAAGGAGCCAGGGCGACCTTCTGTTGGTGGTGGGACATAATAATTATATATATATATATGTAGTTATTATAATTATTAAAATAAAGGACAGAAAGGATGGAAGCTGTTTTGAATTCAGAGTGACTTGGTGGTTCCTACTGAGAGGTTAAGGTACGTGGCCGACAGCGGCGAGGCCTGATTTTTGGGTGTTTCTGTGCCAGACGGGAAGGACGAGTGAGTTTCAAGCAGCGCTCCTGCACGCCAGAGAAATGCCTGGCGGCCATGTTTAGTCAGTAGGCCGTCCTGCTGGAGTTGTTCGTTTGAGGGGCGGGTGCAGTGGGAGGTGAGGGAGGAAAATGGGGGGGATTCGGGCCCAGAGGGTCGTTGTCATGACGATGACATGGGTCTGGACCGATGGGGTGCAGCTAATGATGAATAATTATGCAAGGCTCTTTTTTAATATTGTTGTTCTTTTTTTCCCTCCTCCTGTTGTGAAAATTGTGACCTCGCCCCTGATTTCCTGGTGTTTGGAAAAACACGAAATGACTTTGATGAATGGAGACTAAATGGTGTTGCAGAGAATCGTGTTCGCTGCGGAAACAACACTCCCCTCAGGCAGGGTCGCTGCCATTTTGTAATATGTGCTCTCCGGGTCATATGTATTTAATATTCCACGGCTGGCTGTTTGCAGTCTTGCCAAGTGCAGCTAATGGCACTGTGCTAGCTTGTGCACGGTGCATTAATGCCGGTGCCGAGCTCCGCTGGTGAATTAAAGCACACATTATAGCAGGGAGGTTGTAGTTAACAACTCTTAAGCCAAACAGGAAGCCCACATTCGTAATCAGAGAGCTAATGAAGGTGATCTAAAACCTGAAAGTTAAACTGTTTGTTGTGTGAGAGAACACGAGCAGGAGAGATAAAACAAGAGTGCAGCTGTTCTATCTGAAGTGTGACATACAGAATTTACAGTGTTTTGTTGTGTTTTCTTCACTCAAGGAATCCCAAACTAAAACCAGGACATTTTTGATGCCACTCATTTCTTGAAGGGTTCTTGAATTGTTGGGTTGTGGATTGAAGGGGCACTTCCCCCAAATTACAAAACAAGTATATCATCTCATTTCCTCTTGTGTTATCTTTCCTTGCAGACTCTTTTAGTTGCAGGTTTTAAGATATGTCTGAGATTTCTGCTGAACAAAATGAACATCTCCTACCAAAGGGAGATTGTCATCTCTTACTGTGAACACCTTTATTTTATTTAAGTACTTTCTACTTTTTGTAATTTGGGTGAACCAATCCTTTAAGGTTAAAAATGGTCTGTGCTTCCTTCTGTCAGCAAATCCCATGAAGAGACCAACAGCAACAATGTGTTAATCCATCTCTCAATACTTCCTAGCTCCCCTACCCTCTCTGCCGCACTCACCCTAAGCACATTGGTCCCTTCTGAAGATGTAAATCTTTAAAAACAGCTCACAAATGCATACTTGAATTGCTTAAAAAAAGCTCTTTAATCTCCTAACACAGCTGGACACTGTAGTTGTTTAGCAATGTTATTCAAACAGGAGGAAATCGTGCATTCGGTGGGGTCTATTTTCAGTAATGATTGATACGCATTTGGGGCTCTTGTGAGTATTTGGGGCAACAGGAAGGTGTACGCGTGTCCATGGTAATGAAGGAACATGTCACCCAGTGCAACAGTGTGGCTCATTGAGGTGTTTAATAGATGGAGCTAAGTGGCACAGAGGAAGAACATGTAGGCCACAGATACAGGCTTTGCACGGTAGGGTTAGGGCCTCCGAGTAGGATCGCTTGTTGGTTTCCGTCTTTTCTTTGTGTTTTCTGACAAACAGGAAAGTATAGACTATCACCAGCCTTACATATTTCTTTTGATTGACCATATATCACAGTCTTTTTATATATACTTTCACTGATGTGAAACTGTGTTTCTGGGAGGCAATTCTGCTGTACTAGTTGGTGTACAGTAGCCTACAACTAGAATCAGACCAACAATCACTGCTTTTAAGCTGTCAGTTGGTTAGTATCATTGTCCACCATTCTTCTCCAGAGTGAAACGTTTCTATCTACTGAACGGATCACCTTGAAATTTGGTAAGGATGTTCATGATACATAAATTCTCGTGTGGGTTTTCGTTTAAAATAAAAAAAATAATGAGACCTAGTTGTATGTGACAGGAGTCGTGTGAAGCTTTGCACATCCAGCTCTCTCTCCGTCTATCACTATTTCACTCTCTCTATCTCTCCAACCTAATGCTGCTGTGAAGCCATGAACAGCCGTCTCATTTGGTTGCTGCTCATTTAACCTCAAGGTTTTGCTTCCTTTCAGCTCGTACACTCACGAATCCCTCAAACGCTCCCTGAAAGAACTTCCGAACCGCTTCTCTTTGACTACCAGCTTTGCAGTTTTTGTGAATATTTCAGTGCCGCTGAGCTGAATGTTGAAAAGGAAAATATGTGCAGGAAAACATGCACTAGACACACACACACAGACATCTCTACAAACATAGAAAACACACACTCAAGAGCACAGCCATGCACATTATATATTCACACTTCTTAATCAACTCCTAACTCTTGCACATATGAACACACAAAGCAGCACTTGTTCAGCTGCCTTATACATGCCCCTCACACACACACACTGGCAGGCAGCAGGCGGACGTGTGGGTGATTGAATGTGAGGGAGAGGCGAGACGACAAGCGTAGCATTCACCTTGATCAACAGCCTTTTTCTCGGCTTTGAAGCGCAGTGCATGCTAACGCTGCTGCTCTATTTTAACAAGCTAATCTGGGCAGAGAGTCAACGGCAGCACATTGCAACTACACACACACACACACGCTGCTGCATTTGGAGGCTCATGTATGTGGGTATGTGCATGTATGTGCAGGACACTGACACTTTTGGTTGGTGGTTGGATGTATAAGAAGCAGATTGAGAGCTATTTAGATCTGATAATTCTATTGAGTTTATTCCAGTTTTTTGTAAATTCTACTGTTTGGATGACGGGCCAAAAGGTCAGCAGTCAGGTTTAGAGATAATTATGTATTCTCCTCTTGTTAAATCAACCGTGATGGACACAAACCCCGGGCTCCTGGGTGAAAGACCTGTGTTTGTCTGACCCAACCATCCACCTTCTTACGCGGCCTTTGTCACTCACTAGTTTAAAGCCTGGTGCGTTGCATACAGATGCTAAAGGATACCTAGATTGTCCGTATGAGACCGTAAGGACTGTGACAGAATCTCGGTATTTGACGCCCTGGGAATGAGAAAGAGCTTAAATATAACAACATTGACTGTTGGTCGAAGAAGATCCTAAAACAGGAACGGGATACAAATGACGACGAGACAAGACAATGTTGGGGACCTGCACATAAGAACTCTCTGAAGAAGGTCCTAAACCCCTTTTTTAATGAAAACCGTGACAGTAACCCTCCATGTTGGCTGCAGGCCTGCTGTTGTGCAGCACCGTCTATCTATTAGATATTTATTTGTCACACGGAGGGAAGAAAACAATCTACTGGGACCCACAAGCACATGTAAAAACGGCTTTAATGACGTGAGAAAAGTCATTGTTATCACCTTCCGCTCAGTCTGCGTCTCATAAGAAAATAACCCTCGATTTATTTTGCAGAGCTCTGAGGCATCCTCCTCACAGCGGAGAAGATGGCTGATAAAGGTGATGGTTGAGGGGGATCCATCCATCCCCCCCTCCACTGCTGCAACCTGCCTCTGCTACAGAAAAGACTCCATTTGATGTGTGAGCAGGCAGGGAGAGAGAAAACGTTTCTCTGTGCTTCCAGACAAAAGCCAGCTCTTACAAAATGTCATCGCTTTCTCAGCCAGGTGGCGGACACACTCTGCCCTGAACTGGTCAGATCGAGTTGTTGAAATAAGTCTGGAGCCTTGATGCCATAATGCCCGGGGACTCAGAGTAAATGATATATCTGTGAGGATGTGATTGTGCTCAGCGCAACAATATCTGATGAAATATATCATCACTATATAATCTAGTATCCATTGTGAAAAATTAGAAATGTTCTTTTTGCAGAATTGTAACTAGACACATTTATGTAGCAGCACTGGAATGTAGTTTTGTCTACAGCTGATTTGCAGTAGAAACAGTTCATGTTAGGACAGGCAAGCAAACAAACCTAGGTTTAAAATGTATTCAGCACAGTGCTGAGTTGCATCATTATGAAGACTAGTCCATAGCCACCCTTTCCCTCTTTATACAAGTGCTTATACCAAAATAACAGAACAGATAATTTGCCAATGTCTTTAAAAATAACCCTTATATCACTGCTCCAAAAACAATTCATGTTTCCTGATCCGCCACCTCTATGGTTGAGCTCTGGTTAAAGTAAAACTGTTAAGGGTCGGGGAAACGGTCAGAGGTGTAGTGCATATACTAATTTATACTTTATACTATTTATATTATAAACACTGACATGTGAGATTATTCTTGCATATTTCACTTAACCCAAATGGACCATTATTGTATTTGCACATTGTCACTTAAAGTCTGCTGCCTGACTTCAGGGAGTAAGGGATCATTATGAAATCAACATTAGCCACAGAAAAGGTGCAGATTTTTTCAACTACATAAATGATACACAACCCCGCCTTAGTTTCCCATTAAATTATTATTTTGTTGATTGTTAGTCATCCTCTACACAGGATGATCTAATGGCACAAAGTTGCACATTTGAAGATGCAGTTTGGTTGAGGGCGACCAGACTTATTCAACAATGATGTATGATGTGGTTCACGCAAACTTTCTGAGCAAATGAGCAAGAAAGAATTCATAAGAGTAAAACTAAAACTAAACAGAAACCGTATCTTTATTTCATTGAAGCTATTTACTACATAGAATACTACAGATGCAATGTATGGCTACTACTTGAGCAAAACTCAGATTTAATGTCACTTATAATGCAGTTTTCCAAACTGAAGCAATCTGCACTGTATCAGTGTGATGTGGACCTTCAGATGCAGTTGTGTTACAGCAGGAACTCCCAGATGTGTACTCTGACCATTTGATTCCTGGGACTGACCTTAAATCAGTCTCACCTGTAAACGAGTGGGCATCACAAGATTGTAACACCCAACCGTTGCTACTGAACATAAACACACGGTGTTTCAATAAATGACCAGTGCTGTTGTTGTCTGGAGAAGATGTGCGTGATGATTTGCACGCTCTCGAGAGGTCGCTTGTCAGGCTAACGGGAAACATGCACGTGTTTGAACAAACGGCCGGCTGTCGTTTTTCTGGCGAGGACAGTCTCCCATTGCTTAACGGCAGGTAACAGCGGTCGGCACGCGGTGCCTTTAAGCTCTCAGGG
>NW_023339796.1:1761108-1761517 GCF_004916995.1 Morone saxatilis | reverse complement strand
GATTGGACTGGTGAAATGGAGCTCACAGACTAAGACCGGCTGGCGGTGATGCAGATCTGGTCGAGGCTGTCAGGAGAATTGTTTCATGCTCGTCTCTCTGACTGCAGAGGGAAGACAGTTACACCGGCCTCCACTGTCAACCCATTTTCCAGCTTGTGAAGTGAGCTTAGCTTTAGGTACAAGAACAGTGTGTGGTCGTGTGTGTGTGTGTGTGTATGTGAAAAACTTAGCAAGCAGAATAGAGTCTGTGCAATAGACAGAAAGAGGAAGAGGAAGAGTAGAAACATCACAAGTGTGTTTATGGGGAAAATATAATGCATGTACAGTGTGTGTGTATAGTCATAAATACATATACATAAATATCTGAAGGGATGGGAATTGATATTATTTTATTGATACCAATGCCATT
>NW_023339796.1:1757593-1761008 GCF_004916995.1 Morone saxatilis | reverse complement strand
ATATATATATATATACACTCACACTACACTTTATCTTTGGCATCAGTTCTGCTCTAATTAATACGTTTCTTTTTATTTATTTTTTTAACCTTGATGTTCATCTGCAACACTGTGCATAAAGCTCCTTTTTCTTTTTCAGCAGAAAGTGAAGCACCAGCACCTCGTAGTACTGAGTAAATGTATTTGGTCACTTCTCACTTCTGAACTTGTCTCATACAGGCTATCCGGCTAGCTCTGCAGACTTTCCGTTGCAGACTGTATCAAATACGTTGTCACAGTCAGTTTGTCAGTCAGCCCAGATGTTATGCTTGCTTACTGTATGTTGAAGATTTATGTCCCAGGGGGCGTCAGGGCCGAGGGGCTACCATATCATGCGAATGATGGCTCTTTTGTCTTGGGTGCCATCCCAGAAGACAAGGCGAGCGGGGGCAGGACGGTGGGTCACAAGAATCCAAAATATGTTGCACCGCACAAAGGACATCAGTTTGGTGGTCCTGGGCTGAATGAGCTGTCGTTTTACAGGAAAACAAGAGAGAGCCTTTCATTTTGTATCCATCGGTGACCGTTTGAATATCACACAAGCCGTTTACGGGTATCCAGGCGATGGCCAATGGTGGCCTCTGATGTCGTTTCCATCTGACAGAGCTGACGGCGGAGCTGATGTCCGTGTCGCTCCGAAGCCATCAGACAAAGAGGCAGACACGTCTGTTTTTAAGGTTGTGAGATGAGTGATGTTTTCCGAGCTCATTATGAGGAGACTGTTGGTCTAAAATCCGCTGCTCATCCATAGTTAATGACAGTAGAGACGTTGTCGCTCTGGGTGTTCTGCGAGCCTTCAAGTGATAGCAGAGAATAAAAGATGGCAGAGAATAAAATCGAGTCATGCACAGAAGAGAACTTTATGGTCACTATCAATCTTAACCTATTACACACCCAAAACTGATAAACAGAATAGTTTATCAGTAGATCACAGACACCTATTGGAAAAGAAGAAATCATTTACAGTGATGTTTGGAGATAGTGAAACTTGGCATATGACCGCCTCAAAGTGGTTAAAAATATATATTCTCCTCAAATGAAGAGTGAAGATAAAATGGCATTCTCAGCAGGTATTTAAAACCCAACCTTGGCAGTGTTTGTTCTCACAAACAATTTTAACATTTAATACGTTTTTGTGATTCTTCAGCACCACAAAAATATGCATTGTGAAGTGGCATTTTTGGGTGAATTTTGATGTTTTCTTGCCCAAAACCTTTCCAGCAGATTAAATATGTTTTATGTGCCATGCTGTAAATATATTATGCATTGTAAGGATCATTTGATGGATTGTTAGATGTTAAAAGAGGGGTAGGTAATGTATTTCAGACGCATTTATATGCGTATATAATAGTTATATTTGTTGAAATTCTCTTTACATCCCGACATAAATCAATAAATCAAATGCTCTGAAAATCATTTTTCATTTGGACCCAATGAAATGATCTGATGCCAGTGCCTTCCTCCGCACGCTCTGCAGTCTCCCACCATCCGGCCAGGCAGATATATTTCCTGAACCATTAACTACGTTGAACTGTGTTAGTGTTGGATACGATCACAATGACAACGATGCTCCTCTCCGGCACTGCTGTTCATGTGTGTTGGGGAAGTGGCAGTAGAGGGAGACCTGAAGGGTGGGGGTGGGATTTCTCCCTTTGAATACTTTCAAAATCTAGCGGTTTCTTGCATGTTTCTCCAGCATTACCTGCCCTAGCTTTGCTTTGATACAATGTCGGATCTTAGGCAAATACTGTCAGAATCAGAATGACAATCAGAAACGTTCTTAAAAGATTGTCCAGTCATTTAGTTTCACATACAATGGGTAGGATGAGCTGTTAAGGTTTCAGCTCAGGGGTTCTCAAACCTTTTCATGTCAAGGACCCCCACTATAGATGCACATTAGACCACAGAGCCCCAAATTGAGACACTTTTGTCTTAAGGAATTGTACCTGTAGCTATCAATACATGACCGTCTTTTAATTTAATGGTGTTTGTTTCCAACATACTGGTCACATTACCAGTTTGTGATTTCCTTCATCACTATGGATGCTTGCCAGGTATGCACTGAGCAACACGAGGAATGAAACCCTCAAACATGGTGGTATTAATGGCTTTTCTTTCCCCATTAGGCTACGAATATTGTAGTTGCAGCTATACAGTAGGAAGCCCTGGTCTCACAGCTGTTCCAGTGGTGCAGAGCAATACAACAAACCAGCATTGAGATTCTGCTCACAGATACGAACTAACATGGAGGAAGAACATTCACAATGAGCACAATGCTCCATTTACACAAAGTGTGGTATAAATCTCTCACAGCACAGCTGCTCCTCCACTGACCTCTTCTACATAGGAACAAGGTACAGTAGTTTCACCTTGATATACCAAGGCCTCCAATCAGTGCTTTATTCAGAGAAGCTGTGTTTCCCGTATCAAGGACTTCACTGTTTCATACTGCTTAATAAAATTCACGCAGTGATTTTAGGTAACAAAGAGCTCAGTTAAATTCTTAAAAACTTGCAGAATATTGCTGAAACATAGTCCTTGAGATATTAATATTGAAAATAATAACCCCTTAAAAATAATTTCACAAGAATGGAGGAAGTTTTTGTTCTGCAAATACGCACACAATAATACACAATGGTACACAAGGGTTGCCATGGATAGCAGCTATTTAAAGTTGCATTGATTGATTAATCAATGTATTGGCCACTCTCGGGCAGAGAAACAAGCTGATCAGCTTATTAAGTTGCTATTATGTTAGCAAACAGATGTATATTTACATTTCACATTACACATAGTCTGTTTTATCAGTTGTTAATATCAGAAATATAGATTAGAGCAGCTTTGAAATGTGTGCTTGTTACACTAATGTACTGTGAACTGCTGAATAGAACTCTCTAAGGTGTCTTGTGATCTGTTTTCTACACCTCAGGCCAATCAAAAAGTATTATTTTCAGAGTAATTCAACAGGAAGGTACAATGTGTAAGTGTAAGGTTCAGTGTACTGAAAGGAATGGCGTCAGAGATGCATCAGAGTCGAGGCGTTTCCACTGTGACAGAACCGAGTGAATAAGGTGGTTTAACCTCCTGCTTGGAACCTGTTGTTACGCAGAGAGGCACAAAGAGAGCGAGCAGGTAGAGGTGGCAGCAGTTTGTTTGTTGTTTTGGTGGCGTAGCAACGGGAAGCGATTTTCCTGCTGCTAAAAGGGAAAGGAAATGAAATATTGGCGCCCAAAGCTCCCTTAACTGTCTCTCCTCTAGTTCGGTTAGCTTGGGCTCAGAGCATTGAGAGGTGGGTAGGTGGGGGTCGAGAGAAGTATTAAGTGGGAAGGGGGTGGTGGGCTAAAAACTGAAAAGCCCCCCCCCCCCCCCATACACA
>NW_023339796.1:1728575-1757493 GCF_004916995.1 Morone saxatilis | reverse complement strand
TCTCTCTCTCTCTCTCAGATAAAAAAATAGCTTCATTCCTCCCTGTGGAAGTGGTGGAAGCTCTTACTCTTCTCCTCTCCTCGCCTCTACTCTCCTCTCCTGTCCTCTTCTCCTCTCTGAATTGCGTCAGAGAAATCTGTTGGTGCATTTTTTCCTCTTTTTGCAACGGATGAAAAGACCGAAAGAAGGAGGAGGAGAAGCCGGGAACTTTGTTTTTTCTTTTTTAAATGTTTTTTTTAAAGCAGAGAAAGGGGATGATGGGAGGTAATGAAACTCCCTCTCTTTCCCACTCACTCTCTCCTCCTCCTCCTCCTCCTCTGCCGCCGCCGGTGTGCTGCTGTCTCTGAGTCGGTGGTGTCGGTGCAGCCGGACTGGAATGGGAAATAGACGTGAGAGGAGGTGTCTGTTGCATTACATCAGCATGGATTTTTGGTAGGATTGAATTGTTGTTCTGCATGTTGATGTGATGAGTTTTCCTGATAACCTCCTGCTGTTGAATTTTCCTGCCATTTATCCCCAAAAATCTTTACCAAATGCCAATGATGCGCCTGTCCTGCTGATGCTCTTCTCTTCATTCGTCTGTTGGATTGGGGAGTGTGTTCTGCACATTTTACACACAGACCCTTGTGCATTTTGCTTTTTTCAAATAATGTATATCATAATTTGTTGCAGCCATGTTCATTAAGAGCATTTTGTGTCCCCAGAATGCCTCAGTAAATTTCAGAAATTAACTAGTCTCAGCCACGAGTACAGATTTTGAGGTGCAATGGGAGTATCCGTGGAGTTTAGACACTGATTGACGGCGCGCCCTGGTTGAGGGGCTTCATGCAGCTCCATCTCACCGTAACATTGTAATAACATTTCATTTAATGGGATTTGCTGCTGTTTTAATTTTTTCCAGCTGTGGCTTCGCACTGCTGGAGTGCAAACTTTAAATCGCGTTGTGCATTTCTTAATGTTGCAAGTGATTTTCAACTTGGAGGAGTATCCTAATTTGTATGCAGTGTGTGATATCACTGAGAAATTGATTCCCACTGTTTTGTCTGGCAAAGGTATGAGGGAAAAGAAAAACATTTAAATGAATTGTTATTCTGTTATATTGGTAAAAAAAACCTTATTGAATTAATGAATTTGGGTATTTTATAGCATGTTGTTAGTTTTTTATTTATTTTTTTTACAATTTGTGTGTGTGGACTTTTGCTTCGGTGCATGTGCATTTGTGTGTGCACACATTAGTGCAAGCACGTACACTGTTTGAGGGGTGTGTGCAAAATTACATGCAAGTGTGTACAAGTGTGCACCTGCAGATGTGAGTGTATCAAATGTAAAATCCCTCTGCGTATGTCAGCCTGTGTAAATAGTTCTACTTACTTACGTGTGCAGCTGTGTGTGTGTGTGTGTGTGTGTGTGTGCGTCTCTGTGTGCTTGTTTGCTGAAAGGTTTTGTTAAAACCCCGGCTGAACTTTTTCAAAGGCCCGGGATGAATCAGAGGTGAGGGACAGACCTTTGTTTCCTACAGCAGTCGTCGTGGAGGAAAACAATAGCCGGCCGCCGCTCTCCCTCTGACCTTTTTTCACCCATTCTGAATAAGCCAGAGCCGTGCAAATCCATCTGCCTTTTGTCTATGGGAGCCTGGATAATCCACACCCCCCTTCACACACACACTCAGATACACCCTGTCACACACACACACACACACACACCAACCAGGAGACCAACCCCTCCACCACCAAACCTCCATCTCAAATCCAGATACCAAAAGCTACACACACGTTTGTTTCCAGCACAGGATTACTGCACTTTTAAAAAACAGAATTCTAATTTTTTCATTGACATTTTCTTTCGTGATAACAGCTGCAGAGCAGATTATTCTGAATTTCGAGTCCAACCTACACATCACACTGAGCGTTGAAAGAGGTGGTCAAAGGGAAACAGATTTTAATGCAGAACTCAGGAGAAATGTAAAAAAAACATCAAAAATGTTCTGTAACGATACAATCCTTTCCCCTCTCTTTTTGAGGGTTTTTATTCTTTTTTTTTTTTTTATTCCTCCTGTTCAAAGACGCCTGTCTGTCTGTAGGGAGTGTGTCTGATATTTGCTGAAAAGGGCTGAGCCCAGCAGCGTATACAGCCAGACAGCCAGCATCCCTGACGGGCTATGTTAATGCTTTTCAGAAATACTCAGTGAGCAGGAGCGGCACACACTGTATGTCAAATCACGTTTGCCTATGTGAAATGAAAAAATTTGCAAGTACAATCGCTTTTTGCTGGGCCAGATGGACAATAGAGGTGGAGGCATGAAAGGAACTCCCTTCTCCCCTCTGCCTTTGGGGAGGCAATATTTTCCCTTCATTTTCTGCCGCTCACTGAAACAGACTTGATCGAAACGTCTGATTTTCCTCCAGAAACAAACAGGATTTTCTGTGGGTTTTTTTTTTTTCGTGCGTCATATGATTAAAAAAAATTCACATCTGAGCCAGGAATGGTCCAGATTGAAGTCTGGAGTGCTATTTCATTCTGGCTGTGTTCCTTTTAGCGACGAAATCAACACAAGAGTCATACTGATTATTGTCACAGATTATTCCTTTTCTTTTTCTGCTCCTACAATCGTACCAGCAGCAAAGATTTCCTTTAATTTCTCTCCGCTGAGCTGCAGTTCACCTTACCGGTCGCAGCCCTCAACATGTAATTTGATTGAAAGTGTTAAGCCACAGGAGGGAGAGTCAAGAAAGGCCTTAGAGCTGCAGAGCCGCACAGATAGCCTCTTATTATCGGAAACAGTGTAGGTGACACACTTATGACAGGAATAAGAATCGCCATGCAGATACACTGTAGCTATTCAACAGTGTTGGGTTTCATGCTGCGTTGCTGGAAAGGTTACACAGTCCTCTGCACAGTAATGACTGCATGCACTGGCTTATGTGTGAACGTTCCACCTCCCGTCCTGAGCAAACATTTGATTTTCAATCATTGCACATTTCTGCTACATCTGCCTCTGCAGCGCGAGCACAAATGCTGCTCGTTTTTCATAGCTGCAAACTAACAAGTCATACACCCCCCAGCCTCTCTCTCTCCCTCTCTAACTCTCTCACACTCAGCCACACACACACACACACACACACTGCTCCACCCGTTTGCTGTTACTAACAACTGCAACCAAACTTGATTAAGCAGGTGGGGTCAGGCTACATTTGTTTGAATCAATAGACAGACATGTTAGGCAGCCATGATAGAGAGAGCAGAGTGGCGGTGGAATCAGTGTGTGTGTGTGTGTGTGTGTGTGTGTGTGTGTGTGTGAGAGGAGGGGGGGAGTGCTTTGGAAACGCCGGCATCTGTCCTGTGAAAGATGACTGAGCTGTTACAGTTAGAGCCTTGAATTATGGGCCATTACTAGCCGAGCAAGATGCAATCCCTCTCCATGAAACTTAATTTGACAAAACAATGAGATGACTCGGGGAGTAAAATGACAAATGAAGTTATTTGATTCGTGGTAAAAAAAAAAAAAAAGAAAAAAAAAATACATTTTGCAAAAGATGATTGCAGTGGAAGCATGTGGAATCAGCAGTAATGCATTATTAATGGCCTTGCCAAGCCCACAACGCGTACAGGCTACTGCTCAGCTACTTTTGTTTATGATGCTTCCTTAACGGCCGATATTTCTGCTGCGATCTTTTACATTAAGGCCACATTAATGAAAAGAAACATTAAAAATACACAGCCAAACTACAATCAATTGCATCTGCTTTTATAGATGTCTGGTGCAAAATTAATATATGCAGCTATACAAATGTAACATAAACAGAATCCCTGCATTTTGTTTATTACTGATTTATGAACAGCCTCAGTAGTAACTTGCAGTTACTAGTAGATAAATCTTTTATATGTTTCTGCACTTCAGTGCTGAATTTCTCACATTTTTTGTTCCGCTTTATTATTAAATATATTTTTCCGAGCACTGGGAGAATGGTGTTCAGTGCAGCGCCCCAGTCAGAGACGCCCACTGTTTCCTTTCAGGGCCGTCACATTACTATGCAACCAGCTTTTACAGTACGGCTTAGAGCTCCCCAAGCAAATTGGACACCCCACAAAGCATCGGACAACTGTTGTCCCCCATTGTGGGTCTTTCTGCAGGCACTCTTTATCAGGTGCTGAATGCAGAAGCAGCAATGAATGAAATCATAGGGGGTGGGGTGGCAAGGAGGGGCATCATCAAGTGGTGATGGTGGTGGTTTGGTCGGGTGGGAGGGGGGTCACTCCCTGAAACCTCACAAGAATTCCAGAACAATCCGTGTGCAGGGTAGAGCGGCCCTTTTTCCCACCTCCCAGGGTTTCAGGGTTTCTCTGTGCTGACAGGCAGGCAGGAGGGATTCGACAAGGCTGCCCCCTTTCTCCCTACCGCTTTCAAAGCCTCCTTTCCATTAACTCACCACGCCGCACCTCGCCTAATCTCTGTGACCTCCACCACCGAGGGACAGGGATTTTTTTTTCACCCCCCTCCTTCTTTTTACCCTCAAGACAAGCCTGCTGCCTTTCTGTGAGGTTGAGAGCACCTTTTTCTCAGCACTTTTCTCTGGCACAAAAATGATACCAAACAAACTTAGTATGCAGCATAGAATTACTATCAGGGCGAGCTAGTGACGAGCTGTAGTAAGCCGGTACATTTCTGAACCAGTAAAAGGGGGGAATTTATCTTCTACTGTGTTAAAAAAGATGTGAAAAACATTTGAGTAAAGAAAAAGCTTTTTTTTGCGATTGATTTCTTTTGATAATTCTCTGTCAGGAGGAATTGTAGGCCTTGTCATTGGCAGTGCAATTTGTAGCGCCTCTCTTTTACTTCTTGCTTCGCTTTTTGTTGTCAAGATCATTACGCAGTGTGTAATAATGGGGAATTATGTTGCCTATTGTTAACTCTTAGTAGTCAGGTAGAACGCAACAGGCCCATTATCTTGAGCTCGCTGGTGTCTGAAAATGAACAGCAAGCAGCAGTCGGAGCTGCAGCTCTTAACGTTCAATAAGACTTACTTCCCCTCGCACAAATTACCGCCGTGGTGGTTTTTACACACTCAAGAAGCAGTTCAAACAGAGACTTTTGTCGTACAGTATGTGTCCATTGTGTTATCTTAGGCAGCAGACTGTGTGAAAAGAAATCTTTCATCTTCCAGTTGTTTGCTGAAGGATCTGGTTCTCACGCGCTGGATTAAAGTGCTGCTGAGGTCGAAATTGGCGAGGCACTTGCTCAAAACGGCGGAACGTCTGTTGCCTCCATTCACAGTGGTGGAGAATTCCTCCAATATAGCAAACGGCGTGTTGAGCTGTCGAGGCACATCCAGAATGCCTTCCTAAACAGGAGTTTATGCATTCTATGCACTCCTGGGCACAGATGGTGGAACAAACGCTTGTGATTATACTTTTCATCGAGCACAGTGATATGCATATTTATGTCTTTCCAAAAAAGGAAAGAAAAGAGCCATGTGATTTACACTTTCATCTACTGATGTTGGAACAAACATTTTTTGGGGGGGAAATCTTTGGAAGCAAAAATAATTAAAGCTTTTTAAGGGGGTTCAGATAGATTACTGTCAAATGTTTTTGGACCATTTGGTGGAAGCTTTAATCCAGGGGTATCAATCTCATGTGCCAGGAAGCACTGAGAGTCTGCAGGCTTTTTCCAGTCAAACACTGTTGTGCAGATTAATTCTTCTTGTCTGATTGATCAGTGAATTTGCCTGATGATCACTTTTAGGTACATAGTTTTACACCCTTGTAGTTTATTCCAAAGCACCTGCTACCGTCACAAGCGCAGACATTTTTAGCATTGCAGGCGAATCAAAACTCTTATCTTGCCTGTGAGAGTACCACGCTCTACCCATTGAGCTGCACAGGGAACCACTCACCTCAGATAAAAACTAGTAATAGAAACATATTATTAACCCTTTTCATCTGTTCTTTTGTGGCCCACAGGGAAGTCAGATCAACCAGATCCCCACCAAATACAGCCAGGCGGAGTCGACCAAGTTCCTCGTCCTCACTGTCGTGTCCATCCTGTGCATCGTTGGTGTGCTGCTGGCCTCCACCGTGGTCTACTGCCTCCGCCACCGCTCCCACCACAAGCTCAAGGAGAAGCTCACCAATCTGGGAACAGATACTACCAGCGATGCTACCGCCACCTATCAGGTAGGAGGTGCTACTGTGCCATCTGTGACTTTGAAAAGATTTGTATTTGATGTTTTTGTTTTTGCTTTTTAAAATCAGATTCATACCAGATGTTGATTCTCTATTTATAAATACATACATTTACAAGCTTATTTTACTGTGAATGTATGTAAAACAAACAATTTTTAGTCCAACAAATAGCAGCTTAATAGCAATGCTTTTAGATAAAGTGCCTTCTTTTAACTCAAGTACATTTCTAGTGCTGGTGGCTAAAAACTTTTACTTTGGGATTGCTCGTGGGGTTCAAACCAACCCATGTTTGTGGAAGTGTGAGACTCAACCTCAGTTTTTTTTTATTTATGCCACCATGTTACTAGATTGATGCTGTGTGGTGAAGGCTGACTGTACTTAGTCCCCTGCTGTAATTTGTTGTTTGAGACATGAAGCAGTATCACCAATCCAACAGGTTTTCCACCTCCAGTCATTTCCATTCCCCCCTCTGTTTGCTGTAATTATCCTTTGGCCGGAATAGCGGGGTGTGAAATTTAATTTACAGAATCCAATATTAAGTGGCTTTTTGAGCAAAGAATTAGATTGAGATTTTTTCCGTCTCTCTCTCCCTGACCTTTTCCCCACCATGTTTTTAAATGAGAGTGGTCCTGTGAGCATTGATTTTATAATGAGCCCAGCCCATCCCCTAAGTGCTTACATTTTATGCTCTTCTCCGGGGATTTTTAACTCCTGAAATAGACTGTGCTGCTGCGTTAGAGGTTTACCTCATCACCGGGGACTTCTGAGGAGTCATGACGTACGTTTCTGCATAAAGATCTATTGTGAGGGAGAAGATGGAAACTGAAATATGAGAAATATGATTTAACTACTGTTTCTGAAAGTCTGACATTCAACATGTCCAATGACAGGCTGACATTTCAGCTATACACATTTAACATTATACATAAAATATTTGCTTTTCCTCAGTGTGAGAAACTTATCTTCACGCTTACTTGCCTCCGAGATTCGCATTAAGCCTCTAATTGGAAAATGCTAATTAAAATTCACACGTTAGACTGTGTTTACGCATTATTTATCTGATTAATAGCTAACAAAAACATTTGTGTTGCTCATTCTTGGGAGGTTTACTCAGCCCAAACTCCCAAAGCTCTTCCAGTTGATTCTCCTTCCTCTGTCATCTTTATCGAGTCTCGACAGCGAGCCGTCGTCATCCTCAGTGAAAGACCTCGGTGTTCAGCTCCCATCTTAGCCATGTAAGCCTCGTCTCTTTGTCAGCGCTGCTGTGTAGAGGGGTTCCCTGGGCTGGTGTGTGTGTGTGTGTGTGTGTGTGTTTGTGTGTGTGTGTGTGCAGTCTCTAGGGCTACATGCAATTAAAGCAGACAGGAAGCGGCAGGCTGCCTGACGGCCTTACTACTGCGGCTCCCTCATACTGGCTGTCACACACACACTCGCACAGGCATACACACATAAACATGCACAAACACACACATATACGCATGCACACACTCGGCAGCTACTGCATGTTAATGATTCTTGCCCTTGGCGCGTTTGTTTGAGGCCTCAGTTTGCACACTCACACACACTCTTCCATTCCTCCATTCGCATCACCGTGCCACCAGCTACCTCCCAATCCACTCCACCTTCCCCTGTCCGCTCCTCCGCTCCCCGGCTTGTCAATCAAACACTCCCGGTGAAACCGCAACATGGGATTGGCCAACGCTGACAAAGGAGAGATTGATTGACAGGCGTCGACAGAGGAGCGTGCACACCGTGTCTGAGCGCTGGGCGGTGAGATGGCGGATGGTGCCCGTCAGTCAGTCAGTCAGTCCCTGGATTACTCTGTCACCGACATGGGAGTCTACAACGTCGCCTTCAGTTTATCTTTACATCTGATTCAAACTTTTATCTGATCCTAAAAGTCTTCCTTTTTTCCTCGAAGTAGAAGAAACTATCCTGCAGCAGGGTGAGATCATTGCACTTGATTGCAGTGGAACTCAACTTTTTGCTTGGATTTTCCCTAAATCAAGATATTATCTTGAAGCAACATTATCTTATTCAAAGATATCATCAGCCGCACCATGAAACTTCTTAAAACATGAGAAATGCTTTGGAAACTAGTAGATATATCTCAACACATTTGCACATTTCATCAAGTCTTTAAGACAGAAGAGAAGGTTGAATGACTTGCTAAGATATTTTTTACTATAATATTTTTTGCCTCCCTCGGCCAGCCTCACACTGTGTCTGTTTTCTCTCTCTGTCTCAATTCAGTTTCAAGGACCTTCACAGGCACGATAGCATCATCTTTGCACGGCCTAAGAATAAGTGCAAAACATATTTCCAGTACATCTCAATTTAGATTAAACAAGCAAACAATAACTCTTGTTCACTGACTGTCCTACACCTCCTTTCTCCCTGTGTCAATGTGGTTCTTTATTTCCTGTCTTACACAAACCCTTACAGTTTTCAAAGTCCTTGTCTTTATGCTGCAACAACAAGTGCCGGAGTGAAATGTGGGCAATATATAGAAACTAGACTGCGCATAAGGCAGGTCAGTACGGGTGCCCTGTCCACATATCTCTGGAATTATGTTGGAAGTTTGTACAGAGTGGATTTGTGTGCGTTACAAGAAGTAGTTTAATGTTAATGTAATGTGGAAAAATGTAAGGGCATGTAGGTAAGATGTCCATCTTTGGTTTATAATTTTAGGCCCCAACCATACTTAAGAGCACTGTAGGTAATGCAACTTTGGTATTGAACACTGTTATTGCTAATAATCAAGGGTCAAATTTCATCAAATAGTGCCTCAAAAACATTTCAGCCAGTCCTGCTTTTTAACTGTCTTTTTACATATGATTGATTTCTAATAAAGAAACTCATTAGTCTGGCAACATGAGTCCATACTAATCCCAATTCAACATTTTCAGTTAGCAAGGCTCTCAACATGGTGACTACAGGTTGTACTGTGACAATAAACATACTAACTTTGTTTTATTGGCCTTTGTATCTGGCAGAAATTTAGTGACATTGATTTCACAAGTAACTGCTTTCATTCAAACATAGTAATGAAGGGAACCGTAGAAATTTAAACAATAGCAAGTGCCAATGTAAGCTTTCTCTCTTATTTAAACTGTATGTTCTTTATAAGGCAACTACATTTCTGTCTCATTCATGAATGAAAATGGTCATATTCAAATATTATCAGTGTAAAAGCTGTTGGCAGCTGCAGTCCAGACATAATGGTGTCACTATCCTGTCCTACATTCCCTCTCCTCTAGCATTTCTTCAACCCTTCAGTCTCTCGTCCCCCACCCTCCCCCGACTCCACCATATTGTATCATGTTCCCCTTTTATTTGTTTGTTTGTTCAAGCACAGAGGCGAAGGCCCCTACATTTGTTTTGGTCAGAAGGGCATGTAAACAGAGGCGCCCCTGTGGGCCGGGTGGGCCCTGGTAACACACCCCGACCCCCAGTCCCAGTCTTCCTCACCATTAGCAGGCTTTCATAAAGAGGGGGTGCTTTGGGTGGCACACGCCTCCCCATCACTGACACGCCTACCATCGCCCCGGGGTGATGCATGATTCGAGACGGTCATGTGGCTCCAAGTGGATTCCCTGGCATGGCGCCCATGGGAGGGGGTTGTTGGGGTTTTTCTTTTAACCTTTATTCATGCAGGGAGGGTTGATGAGGCACACACACACTGTTAAAGCACAGACTCATTTCTACATCTCTGTTAGTGAGCACTCCCTTTTCTCGTACCTTAGCCGTGTTCCTTGATATCTTACCTTTTTTTGCGTTATGTTCTTTGTGTAAAAGCTTTGGTGACTGTTGCTGTGTTTCACACAAGTGGTTTTCTAACTTTATGTGGATCGATGGCAATCTTTGTCTCTTTGAATCAACTGTCTCATCATTAAGTGAGAACTTTATTGTAGTTTTACATTTCAGTTATTCAGATGACAAGCTTATCTGTAGCATACCAATGGCTACCTTGCTTAAAAATTGCTTTAGAAAATCACATAATCTCTGCCAAGTGTTTTTCAAATGCTGCCATCAATTCTAAGATTGATTTTCTACCTTCCAGACAGACATTTGTTTTCATTCATTTCAATTGTTTTTAAAATCAATTTGACAAGACTTAAAGCTTGCTAGAGATTGGTAATCCATCACAGTGAACATTTATCCACCTTTATTTATTGTCAAAGCTAATGTAGTTGGGAGAATGGATGTAGCAACATCTTAGATTTAAAACCTGACAAAAGGCATTTTATTCATGAGCTGTCAGAAAAATGAATCCATAAGACAGAAAAATAAGCTAATATGGATGTCCTGGAAAGGATAATTTTCTCATTCGTTGCATTGAAATGTTGCTGTTTGGCAGGAGATTGAGCAATTGGATGCCCTTGAATGCACCAACAATGAGGCAGCCCCTGCGTGCTACTACAAAGAAATGACGTAATGTTTGACAAAAATGGAAGACAATGTCCAATAGTCTGCAAGTAGATTTTAATACAGTAATCAAAGGACTTTAACCAATAATTTAGGAGAGAAATAAATCACTTTAATTAACATAGAAGGCAATTTGTAAAAAACAATGGTATGATATGCTAAAATCGTTGAGTATATACAGGATCTAGGGGACTGAATGTGTTTGTTCTTTGGCAGTCTTACTGTTAGTCTCACCTCTCCGTCATTAAGTGCATAAATTCCCAATTAAAAGGCAACATTGAGACAAAGCTGGAAAATGCACAGCAGACTCATCAAGATCATAAACCACAGTGATTAACGTGGCGCGTCCAGCCACCTGATAAAGTGCGTCTCGTTGAAAATCAATACACTGTAAATAAAGATACTTGTGTTTGAATGGGCGCAGCTCGAGGGAGGGGAGGTGTTGGGACTTTAGAGGCGCTGTAAATTTGCGCTGTTTAGACTCTAAACCTGTCCTGGGTTATATTGTTCCTTGAATTTTTTGCCTTTTTGTCCTCTAATTGGCTCTCGGGGGGAAGCCATTTTGAATCTGTTTTAATTACATCATAAAAGAATTTGCTGCTGTGGCAGAGTTCACCGTGTGAGCTTGTTAAAATATGAATGCTGTTGATCATGTGTTCCCCTCCCTGACAAAACACCCACAATGCAGTGCCTTGTGCTGATTGGGCTCCATGTTGTGTTGCTAAGGATATAACACTGACACACAGACAAGAAACCAGGTGTATATAACAGCCAGAAGGCTTAGACCAATTTATGGGGCCAATATTTGGCTTTTATTAAACATCAGAAATTGGCCAGTTGGTGGGATCCACCTCTGGTACCACGGAAACTCCTCTCCTGACTACAGTCTGTGAACCATGCAGTGACATTTAATCTTTTTTGCCAAGAACAGGCTTAGCAGAGATGTTTAATGTTCCATGATGCTCCAAATGATGCCTCAGATGCTTTCCCCTCCCGATCTGACAAGATTTCAAGTTTTGGAATAAAAATGATCAAATACAAATGTGAACAAAGGCATAAAATATCAGATATTTGCAGCTTTAACCCAAGAAGTGCCTGGTGTGGCTTCACATTTTAACAAATAAAGGTCTCAATTAGACGCCTGGTCGAATTTTATAGAAATTCTTTGGATGTATAAAACTTAAAGCCCACCTGAGCGAGTTCTAAGCCACTTTGATCTCCTACAAAAATATAAAGGTGAATATTGAGCATGTCCATGTTGGCAAAAGTCTTCGTTAGATAAACAGTTTTATAATATGTCCTACCTTTTCTGAACAAGTGAAATAAAAGCCTGGGCTATTAAGTTAAGTTTTACGGTACTCATTCACTCTTAGAAATGTGGTCTATTCTTATGTAATAAAACACAGAACTACAAGCGATAAGAGTGTCTAACTCACAATATGTTCCCCATTCTAAAGTGAGGTGAGCTCATAACTACGGTAATATTCAGTTTGGGCCAAAGTCACAAGACTTAAAATCTTTTACTATTCTTTAAATGATCTCAGTTTAAGGTTGCTTAGTTAGGAGCAAGACCTCTCTTTTGAATGGGGTAGTAATTAGGAAGTTATTGATGGAAAACTCTTGGTTAATGGCCTAGTAGTTGTAGGATATGGTCATGCAATATAAAGCATTCTTAAGTGCTTTATAATGGCTGATAAAGAGTCCATATGCTAATAATATGCATGCTAATAAGCAACTAGTTAATGGTAAACATGTGTACCTTAATGTAAAGTGTTACCAAAATAAAACAACTGAACTACACATAAACGTGTAAAGGCACATTGCAGCCCATACTATGCTGTATATCACATAACGTATTTCAAGCAAGGAATAATATTCATTAAACTTTTCATTACACCAGAAACAGCGCAGGAGTTAACTGGGTCGATCAAAGTCCTAATGGAAAGCCTCATTATACATTCATCCAGTTATTATGCATGTAACCATTAAAGAAATTAATCACTTGATACAGATTATTGATTAAAATGGTTTCAGTACGAGATACGATGATTTACAAGCTTCAACCAACAGCTCTGCAGATCTGTAACCATAGAAACACAATTAAAGGTGATAAATCTGTTTAGCCTCCAACTATCAATCGAACATTTGAATATATTAAAGTGATATCGTAAAAAACGTTGCTTAATTGTGTCCACCGTCAAGTGTTTCTCTGCAGTACCCAGGCAGTTACAGTGAGTTGTATTTTGGTAGAATATGATCGGATGTGAAACATTGATCTGTTGAAGAAAGATTGCTGACTTCTGGACAGCCTACAGCCCAGCAGAAGTGAGATTCGACATGTAATGACTTTAGATATTCTAAATATTGTTGCTGATGGGTGAAAATGACCACACGCTGACATTTTAGAAGTACAAGGACTAAAACATCCATAAAAATGATAAAAACAGCGCTGCAGAATAGCTCAGTGCTTCCTACTGTATAGTATCTGTCTACAGCCTCTTCATTCACATGCAGGTATGTTTGTGCTTGCCTCCCACCAGCAGCGCTGTCAGTATCCCCAGGCCAGGTACTGAAGCACTTTAATAATCTGCACACATTTATGAGTCCGTGTCCGAGCTCATAGATCAGTGTCAGCGCGCCGACCTATGAGAATATCAGTCGGATCAGATACAGACTAATGAAGGCCTTCTCACATTACCGCCGCCGTCAATCAAACACGCCGTTAGTTAATCATCAGCGTCTCTCTCATTAAGAAACACAGATTCCCAGAGAGATTCAGCCCAGGTCTTCCGTTCAGTCAGAGCCCTTGTAGGCTGATATGTGTGACGTATGGTTTCACATATAGAGCATGTGACGGGTGAACTTCATTATTTTGTTCTTTTGACTTCACAGTTACACTGCGTGCTGTGGTGTGATGTGATGTGCTTATTCGGGATTACATACAATGGTTACTATGTATTGTCTTACTCAGAGACACGAGGACTGATCTGACATATTGATTACTGATGTATTAATTGTCATAAAGAGACTGAACATGTAATTCTAGACAGCCTTTGATGGACAACAATATGCCGGATGTTGCCATGTTCAAGCATTAATTTTATTACTGCATTCCTGTGACTAATGTGTCCAATTTCCGATCCAATAACGTTGCACTTGGCTCTTTATTTTGAGATTTTTCGATAAAATAGTGTTGGTGTGTCTCAACAGCTATTAGATGGATTGCTATTAAGTTTCCTGCTACACACATTTATGTCCCCTTAATGATGAACTGTAATCACTTCAATTTTTTTATCTAGCACCATTATCCCATCGAACTTTGGTACTTTGGTTTATGACTAAATCTAAAACACTAAACTAAGATAGTGAACATGTTAAACATCTTATCTGCCTAACATTAGCATGTTAGCATTGTCACTGCGTCCACATAGCATGCTGTTAGCCTTAGTACAGCCTCACAGAGCTGCTAGCATTGCTGCAAAATCGTAGTCATACATTTAGAACAGCATTCTCTTTGTAAGTGTCTCTGGTGGCTCACTGAACTTCCTGCTAGGAGTTGTGTAGAGAAGGCGTAGAGAGAAAGTTAAACATGGTCGAATTTCATTGTGGTCACGTATCCAGACAGAAGATGCTCAGATGTATGAATGAAGACACTGTATTTGCTGCTGAGACACTGACTGGCAAAAAACCTTCTCTAAAAGTTTGTATTTATCCAAGGAAGGCTTGCTGAGCATGCATACTGTTTCACTGTTTTCCACTGACATCCTGGAAGCGGGCCAGCATAACAGCAGTTGGAGATTAACTGCCATTTGCTAGAAAAGTTTCAATCGTTTACCATTCTTGCCCAGTTGTTTGCAACCACTTTTTATAACACATTAATCCCATTTTCTGTTGCCTGGATCCACCCCTCATGCTCACAACCGTTTATTAAGCAAATAGTGGCCTTTTTTCTTGTTTTCAGCTTTTGAACTTTCAAGTACAGAAAGAGAGCCAAAGTAATAAAGATAATCACGAATAAGTATTATAAAGAAGACACGATTCACCAGTCTTTGGTGATCAACATGATTATGGTTCTGCACTGACTCAGAAATGGTTACCAAATCTGTAGTTGCAGACCTTTCTCCACTTCATCAGTTCGGAAGGTAGTCTGAACGACCCAACCCTGACAGTCCCACAGAGGTGTAAAAGCCTACCACTTCCCATTAGTCAGTAGAACTAATGAGGCTTGTTGCATAAGCAGTAAATCATTGTCAGCACTACTCTACAATTAAAAACAATTCAAAACTTGAAATTGTGATGTCTCTCCGTTACTTTTTCCTAAGCCATTGTAAGTGTCCACCAGGTGTCTTGAGTTATGCCCATTGACAGAATGGTTATGCCATGCTACGACAACACTAGATCCCAAATGTGTGACAGCGATAACTGACCTGTCCCTTCCCTCCCGTAGGAGCTCTGTCGGCAGCGTATGGCGGTCAAACCCCCGACTGAGCGCCCGGAGCCGATCTCCTCCAGGATCAACAGCGTGTCGTCTCAGTTTAGCGATGGCGGCCAAGCCGTCAGCCCCTCGGCGCGGAGCAGCATCTCCTCCTGGAGTGAAGAGCCCGCCCACTCGAACATGGACATCTCCACTGGTCACATGATACTGGTGAGTTTCCCGTTGGGTCACTTTCTTGTAATTATCTTGTAACTGCCAAATGTACACTGAATCAAAATATTGTAATAGTAAATAATAACCCTGCTCACCAGAGACATCAGTTTTAATGGGCATGATGTTGTGTTGGTGACATTAGAAAACTTGTAACTGATGGATTTGAAGGACACATTCAAAGACTTGTAAGAGGGTTTGACGGCTATGTTTCAATTTTACACAAAATCCTGGAATGACTAATGATTTCATGCATTTTTTGCCCCGACTGAATCAGTAGGAATGACATTAACGTTTAAATCTAATCCACCCACTCATATTGCACATCCAGAGATGAAAGGGGTTGACTAAAATTCAGACCCCAACCTTGTGGAATACTAGAAAAGGAAGGAATGACTAAGAGAACAAACTGTTAGCATCATAGCCGGGTTCCAGACCTCTGAACTGCTGCCCAGATCTCCAGTTTTTCAGCTTTTCAAATAGGTCTTGTGTTGTGTTCATTGACGGCTGTTTCCTCAATCAGAGCTGCGTAGGCGGGATTAAGAATGTGGCCCTAAATCTTGTGTGCCAGAGGCAGAAAAATTGCTACATCCATGAAAAATTGTGGCACAAAATGGCCACAGAAATGGTGATTAGCATGCATGAGATGGATGCAGCGAGTCTTAAATTGACATGTTTCTTTGAACGTGAAAAACATTAAGATAACTGCTCCCAGGAACCATTACCTGCGGTGTTGATTTAAAATTACATTGGCGGTATGAATATGTCACTCGCTACTAAACGATTAGGGCACTGCAAAACAAAAAAACGCCCCAGTCCCAAACCGAAATTGGTTTAGACTAAATAATTCAATGAAAAGAAAGAGCTGATTATCAGGTTCATCCTTAAATGACAAGTATTTTACTAAATACTGCTATTTCAAGGTGAGCTTTATTTCAGTTCCAGTGATCATTTTTGAAGAAGGTAAAACCTTTTTTTTCAAACGGTGGATTTGCTCTATAGCAAGAAAAATCACATTATCACTGTAATATTCTCGCCTGACACCCTGACACTCAGTATTTTTTACCTTTGTGGTCGGTTGTCTGTCTTTCCAAACAGCTAGCAGACATTTTCTACGCTTCCTTCATTTTCCCTTTTATCCAAAACATCCCATCACCTGCTTCTCTTCCCCTTAAAACCATTATCTCTTTTAAAACCAGTGGAACCACAGTGTTTTTCTTCCACCTCTATGTCTCGTCTGCATTTCCGCATATACCACTCTTTTCTCTCTCACACACACGCACACATTTCTCTTTTCCCTCTCATCTCACTCTCTCTCTCATCTTTCTCCCTGTGTCTTTTTTTTGTTTCGTTTCTGTACATCTCATTACACCCACAGTTTCTATAAGCAGCCTTCTTACACTCTTCTACCCTGCAGATGAAAATCTCTATTGAACCTTGGTCGCATTCTGTCGAGCGCCGTCGTAATTGCGATATATAGCTATTCACTTCAACCACCCACCACCCTCAGTACCACCTCCTCATCCCAACGCCCCCACCCACGCCCCCGCCTATCTCTCTCTCTCTCTCCCTCCCCATGCATTATGAAGCTGCCATCAAGATGTGACAGAGCGGGCTTTTTGATGTGTTCAATAGGCACAAAGATACTAATTACCCCTGAGATTTGCACCAGAGTTGTGTTCAGGAGAAATTACGCTGCTGCAGAGAGTTGTTGTTTTACCCGAACGCGCAATCCTGCTAAAGTGTTTGGCAAAGGCACCCACAACAGAATGGGATGCATGCGTTTGATGCACCTCGGTCACATGTGGATGAAAACAGATTGGAGACAGCGAGGTTTGAACTTCTTCAGGTACATTTGCTTCGTCTTCGCCAGGCAGAGCCATCTCAGCAGAGGCGGCATCACTCGAGAGATGAGAGGAATGAAATGAAGTGTTGCTCATGCTTTTTTAAGTATGCATTTGGTGTGTGGGCCACAGTCTGGTCAGGAGATTACTGAATTTGTTATAATATAGGCACTAATATGTAAATGATATGAGGGAAGAAGAGAGACTGAGTGCATCTGATGTGGCCGTGATGATTAATAACATTTTGTGTAGGTGATGGACATGAATATCCTCTTGAATGCTGATATTCCACTTAAATCCTCTTCAAAGTAACTACAAAGTTCTAAGAGACATTTCCCGCTCTGTAAAACACTAAGCGACTCGCAAGAAACTTTTTTGCTTAAGTGTTCCAAATCAGATTCAACAAACCCTCTTAACTGTACAAACTTTTAATAAATTCCTGGTTTCAGCCTGATGAATGCCACCTTTCATCAGTAGCATAATCGATGGCTCTAAAATTGCCATATACGACTATGTGCCCCGCTCCTTTTGTGCGTGAGTTCCATTCAGAAAACTCTTCAAAGAGTAAAATGAAGCTTCCTGCAGACAAAAACATAAATAATTTAGCAGCGTGAGCTTCAGAGGACCCAAAACAATTAGGGAATGTTAATGGTAAAGCTGTCAACGACGTGTAAACTGGCATGTCATGATGATGATGATTATAATGTAGTGAACAGAATATCAATTTCTCATTAAGTTAAGTTGCAATAATATTCAGATGCTTTAAACAATATGCAGTTAATGATTTCTTCCTCAGAGGACAGACAGGAACAGTGATACTGGGTGATTATGCAAAACATTCTTTAAACATATAACATACATATATCTTCAACACTGCACATGGCGATACGTTATGGTTAGGGGAAGATTAGGGGAAGCGTCTGCACGCCCAGCAGAGGGGAAAACCATCCGCACCAAGGGCTGGGCTAAAATGTCTATAGCTAGCCAAAAACATTAGATTCCAGCATGTCAGAGGAGTATTTTAGCTCCCTATGTCAATCAGAGAGGAAACTCAATATTGTCGGTCTGTCTCAGTGTCCGTCCTCCTTACCTTGTTTTCTTGATGAAATGATCCCACTGAATGACCAGAAGTGAATGATATTTGCAACTATTTGATCCAATCACCAGGTAGGAGGTAATGAAGATCAGAACCGGGCCTTTCATAGCTTAGTTAGCTGCACACATAGACATACTGAGAGTCAGGATGCCACAGTTCTTCCTGCCACTTTTGGCTCAGGTTTTCAATTCAACACCTTATAAAAACTTCACGCAATGCAAGTCAATGGAGAGAGATTCATTGTCTCTCCCCCTGCCTCTATGGTTAATACGTAGGTGCTGTATTTTACCCAGTATGAGGGTGAGATGTCGATAGATGTAAGTGTATGAGAGAGGGGCATTAGAGCCTGATTTAAGACGATGTTTTATTAGCCATAGTAATTATGATCAATAGAAAATGTCTGCTTTGATCTTCTTCTGCTACATCCATTGACTCTCAGTCGAGTGACAGGAGGGAGTTTCCATTCCATCCATTACAGTTTCCATTTGATATATAGATTATAAACATAGCCTTTTAATTGCAGCCCTCTTTTATAGCCATGAAACCTGTCCAAATGCACCGGTTTCATTAGGTGCCTACTGTGCTGATGAGAAGCTGATGGCATGTTTAACTCCATGTTTTGATTCCAACGAGGGAATAAAAGGGAATGAGCAGGGAGGAATCATGATGGTCATTATCACAGAAAGTCATAATGTACGATTCTTAGTTATGTGCCTTTTTTTTCCCCTTTAGATTTTTTAGTGAAGGAAGAGAAAGTGTGGAGAGAGAGAAATACATACACTGAGCTGGAAGTGTGTTTCAGCACCTTGGACAGCTCTGATTGGTCCAGGCCGTCCCCGTCCTCCCACAGCAGACACATTAGACAGCAGAGGGAAAGTTACATAATGCCGTTGTCATGTGGAAACCACATATCTCCAAAATGTCAGTGGCTCATCCTCGCTTTTCACTGGACCTCCGCATACTTCCGCTGGAACCTTTCAGAAGCTCGAAGGTCACGCGGTTTTGTAGGTCTACAGAAGGGCACGTAGAGCTTCCGCTGAAGTTAAAAGATGGCAAGAAGTGAAATTGGAGTTATGAGTTTTTCACATAACGGTGACAATCTGGGAAATTGCTATTTAATGTGTTTTCCCGCCCACCGGCCATCCTCTTTGGCAGGGGTTTTTATGGATTTGCAGCCACTATCCTCTTTCCATCTCCTCCATCTTTCGTTCATTAGTTTCCCTGCTAATTTTATGTTTTCTTTAAGTAAATTTTGGCACTTTTCTTCTCATCTTTTCTCTTCCACTACATCCCTTCCTTATTTCATTCTTTCTTTTCCTTAATTACATAATCTTTTCTTCAATTATTTTTCTTTCTCACTGCACTTGCCATTTAGTTTTTCATTTTTTCATGTTTCTTTGCATTGTTCTCTCGCTATTTTTCTTTTAACTCTCTTTTGTACTTTTCCTCCTCCTCCTTCCTATCTGTCATTTCTCTTTCCATAATTTGGAACAATGCCTATTTGTTACAGCTCATATTTTCCTTTCGCAGTTCTAGCTGTCAGTTTTACAAAAATATTCACACTTACAAGAGAGCTCATTTCAGATTCACATCATGATGTCAACTAGAGACCAGAGTTTCATTCCAGCAAACCAGGACCCAGTCGACATGTTTGGGGGGAAACTCAGCCGAGGGATTTAAAAAAAAAAAATTTCAGAGAGGCGTCACAGTGAGAGACCAAATCCATCAGAAAGCAAGGCGAGCGCAGCCCCGCCATGGAAAAGCAAATATTTAATCTAACGCCCTGCCACGCACTCGAGTGAAGCAACTGTTGAACGATTAATAAAAATCATGGGCGTCAAAGAAAGGAATAGCGTGATAGCTGATGAGCCGCAGTGCCCCACCTCTCCCACCAACCCTCCCACCTCCCAAAAAATTAATTGCATCTCGTAAACCCGAGCAAATTCCATGTCATCTTCCACCCACTGATTTTAATTTGAGGAGAAACAGCTTTCACCATCTTATCTAAGTTAATGTATTACTTGGTCCCATGTGACTGGGACCGAGCACCCCCCGCACCACCACCGCCACCGCCACATCCCCCTACATCCTCTTTGCTTGTGTCTTAAGAGGATTAGTCGACTCTATATATAAAGCACATTATCTTGTCTTTTGTTGCTGGCCAAGTAAGTGTTATAGATTATACTGCAGCGAGAGCCTCCATCGAGATTAACTGGGCTGAGAATTTGTTGTGGTTGTGGTTTTCGTAGCTCACCAGGAGGCCAGCTGGGATGTGATCTGTAGAGTTGATAGGTCGCAGGGCAATGGGCTGGAGGACGAGCGGGCTTCAGCAAATGGATGTTGAATCACTCTAATGTGGTCAGTTGAGGAGCAGGAAGCATTCAGCTGCAGCAAAGTTAGACTCATGTTTCAGGATGATGTCAGCTTTTAACTAGAAATGAGACAGCAGCCTCCGATGGGATGGATGCAGGTTGATTGATGATGATCGATTACACTTTACACACTCATTTGTTGAATTTCAGAAGACCTTAGCTTGAATTGATTCACGCAAGCAATAATTTGATCAGACAAAAATAGCACAAGTGTGTTTTTTTAGGAATGAAATTCTTCAGGAACCTCTTGATACTTTTAGGGGTGTTTGTATCACATGTTAATCAATGTTCTTGTGAACACTGAAATCTGTGCAAAAAGGCAACTTTTATGCTTTGAAGAAGGTATCTGATGGAAAGCTTGCACAATAAATATGACTTTTTGTGATTTGAGTGCGTGGATGCTTTTCTCCTTTGAGTTTGTTAGTCTATTGCAGTGGTACTTCGGATAACCAATGGGGGGCGCTAAAGCTTCATGGGGTGTCGCGAGGCCTTCTTGATTTTTAGGAGTGTAAGAAAACTTAAAATATACTCAGTAGGAAGTCTATATCTCAGCATTTCATTCATTTATGTGAAGAAAAACCAAATGAAATTGTTATTTATGTACATTATATTATTTTTTGAGATATAAAGTAAAGAGAAAACGGTGAAGACCTAAACATAAGTTATATTCACAAAGCCTTCAGTCTCTGAAAAACAGCCTCATCCTCTATTAGAAAAGTAGTTAAAACAACCAAAGAACTGATAGAACAATGGTGAAGTGTCATGGAGGAAAAAACACAGAATTTGTAAAAAAAAAAAAAAATCTTTTTCAGTCTGCATCTGTAACTGTCATCATTAGTCAGGGGTCTTCAAGTTACTCAATGAGAGAACAGGGGTCCAAAGATGGACCAAAAGTTATAAAAACACAGTTTAACATTTAGATTTATTGGCTGCACTTTATCTCTTTGCTGATAAATGTCAAGAATTCCCTTTGAAAACATTTGTATCATCTGTAGCCATTATGACATCCTCAGTGGTGGAAGAAATATTGAGATCCTTTACTGAAGTAAAAGTACCACATAATACAAATACACATTAGTATACACAAGTATTTCTGATGCATTAACAAGTACACTCATCAATGTGGGGTTTTATTGCATATTTTCATGTAAAATAATGTATAATACTTATTAAGATTTAAGATTAAACCTGTAATGTAATGGAGTAACCAGTATTTCCCTCTGATGTAGAGAAGTACAGATACCTTAAAGTTGTACTTAAAGAGTACTTGATAAATATACTTGGTTACTCTCCACCACTCAAAACCCCACCCTGCTGACTAACAGCACAGAGTGATGTCTCTCACCCACTTCCCCTTTATCTTTAGTCGCTGTCAATCCAAAATGGCCGCCGCATTACATCACCTCCCATGCGGCCGGCTTTCATGCTGCCGTTTCCTACAGGTGCTCAGATGGTGCGTCACAGCCACAATGGCAGCTCGGGCAGAGTCTTATTGCGTGGCGGTTTTTATTGAGCACCTTTGGCAGCTGTAAGCCCCCCCCCCCCGCAGTAAGGGGATTATTCAGTGTTTGGCCGACACATGGTGATCTCAGCACCTCCTGATTGGATTGCAGTAATCCCTTTACACAGCCACAAAACCCTATTACTCTGGCATTAGAGAGGGAGAGAGAGGGTAGGGGGTAGAGGGTGGTGGGGGGCATCTGATGTAGGACAGTGTGTGTGTGTGTCTTCGGTAGGACTGTGAATCTTTAGAATATTTGCAGGTCATGTGTTTTGTGTGATTGTGTATGCATGTTATTTGTAATTATATATATAAGTGTGTGTGTGTGTCAGTAGGTTTCTGTACTGTGAGTGTGTATGTGGAATTTGTGTGTGCGCCTCCAGGCCATGTGTGTGTGTTTGAGTGTGTATTTTGCGTTTCTTACTGGGAACCGTGTGAGCGAGTGTGTTTTCTTTGTGTGTGTCTTTGCAGTGCATATGGGTGAGCGTGTGTGGGTGGACTGTGTTTTTGTGTATATGACCTTATAAAAACCTTTATGTGTGGATTGTGCTTTAAATGTGTGCATGTGCATTTTCTTTATGTGTGTTTTCTGTGTGTGTGTGTGTGTGTGTGTGTGTGTCTTTTGAAGAATTCGGACCCCCCGCTGTTGATAGGTGGCGGTGTGCAGGTGGAGGGTCGTAGCTCACGGCTCATTGCTGCTTTTAGCAGCTCTGAAGCAAATATAATAGAGAGCTGATACTACAGCAAGTAAAGGCCAGCGTATGTGTGTATGCCTGTGTATCTGTGTGTGTGTGTGTGTGTGTGTGTGTTTTCAGCTATACAAAATGCAGCTGTGAATATGAAGCTTGCTGTTACACACTGAGCCAGTTAAGCTCTCTGATGGACTAACAAATAACAAACCTGAGTAGCTGCATGTTTGTAGAGTTTGTTGAGAGGACATGCACATGTATGATAAAATCACATATCTATCTATTTGATCGAGTCACTTTTCCGTCATCTTCCAGAAGCTGGACGTCTGGCCATGTCGCCTTGCATTTTTAACAAACTCCTCTCATTTTAGCAGAAAGCCATTAGGCCTTTTTTGGAAGCTAATTCTGATTAAGATCGTCCCCATTTGTAACTGCCACCATAAATCATTGTCGGAGCCATTTAAAGAACCACACAAGCTCATTTCGTACCCTCATCCATTAGAAACGATCATACCATCCATATTTTGTGTGCATGGGCCGCTGATTTTAAAGGCTCCTAGAAAAAAACAAAGCTACACGGACCTCCATCAGATTATGGCTGACCTTTTAGCCTTAGTGTGAACAACACACACTGTCCTTGCTATGGACGTCCGTGCCAAGCTCATTTGCAGACAGTTGATCAAAGTCACATTGTCTTCCTTAATTATGAATATTATATGGTAGGTAATGGCCAGGATGGTACTGGTTATCATTTAAACAGAACAGATTAGACTGATACGCACTCTGATTAAGATGGCTTCAGCTCAACTAATAAAACGAGGAAAACATGCACACAGGAACTCATGCACAGTTTGATGATTCTTCATGAGAAACAGAGGGAGGGGAGTCACTACAAAGGATGCTCCAAGGCTCATACTAGACCTAAACTCCCCCCATCTGGTGCTTTAAGCAGGTTATAACAGTATTATCTCGGTTTTCTTTTTCACATCAACACCAGATGGGTGGGATTTGCCACAATGAGTGACAGTCACAGGAAAAAGCCCTAGTATCCATTTGGTTGACTTTTCTTTGATTGACAGAATAACTGTTACCTGCATTTCCATCTGGTGCTCCTCTGAGATGAAAAAACAAACTGCCTGCCAGACAGTTTAGGAAAACCTGTTATGTTAAAGTTAAAATCACAGGCTATATGTGAAATTTTGTGATTGACAAATCAACTGAAACTGTCTTCTTCAAGGTGTCCATCTGGTTCTTCAGGCAGATAAAGACAAGCTTAACCAAAGATAAATACAAATACAAGACACCCTTAAAATGAACGTATACTGATATCTGCTGGGAATGAAACTGGTGTAAAAATACAACCCCATCAATAAAAATAACCCTTTGTTGTATGCCAAGCTCTGTTTTCTCAGCTCTCTCTCTTCTCTTTCTTCTCCTTCAGTCCTACATGGAGGATCACCTGAAGAACAAGGACCGCCTTGAGAAGGAGTGGGAGGCACTGTGTGCCTACCAGGCAGAACCCAACGCCTGCACCATTGGCATGAAGGATGGCAACGCCAAGAAGAATCGCTCCACTGCTGTTGTGGCATGTAAGCAATGCAATGTAATGAACTCTGGAAATTGTGTTTCTTTTCTTAGCTCTCTCGGTTTTCTTAGTTTGAATTTATCAGCTTCAGCCTCATTATGAAAATGGCCACAGAAGTTGGAAATCAGCACAATACATTAACATCTGTAGCTCATAATATATCAGTACTGGCCTTCAACAGCTTTCTGATTTTTGTTACTAGAACCATCATCAGGGTATCTTTGGACTCAAAGACAGATAACTTAATGATTTGCATTTCAATTGTTAGGTGTACATCATCTTCAAAAACTGATCTACGTCGGCTGGTGGTGTTGTAAATCCATTATGTCATTTGTTTTAATGAGTTTCCTAGAACCAAAGCAATGCTTTTGTTCTTGTAAAGTTCAGTATATGCTGTGCGGGAAATTTTCCTTCAACCTGTAATCTTCTTCTTCATTGTTGATATCTTCAAAGTATTCACTGTTATTAACATGTTCAAAACTACTGAACTACTAACTAAAGAGCAGTACATTTAGCAGGATAACAGCCAGAGGCATGTAAAGACAAGACAGCAGTATCTCTGTCTCACTGATGGAGAGCAAAAAAAAAAAAAATTGGAACTCAAATTTAGCTGTTACACCTCTGATGACAGTCCTCCAAACGCAGTGGCATTACTATCACCACCTCTCGACAACACTCCTCGTATATTCTGAGCCCGGCCTCTATTATCAGAAACCAGGAGCAGATGCAGTGAGCAGAAGGGTTGTAAATTAGTTTTCTATTAAAGCTCTCCTGCACCGACCTCATCAATGATTAAAATTTCTAAGCTTCTGTGGAAATAGCCCATCTAAAAAAGTGCTGTCCCATTCTCTCCACCGGGCATGGGCTTAATGAAATCCAGGTTGTCAGCAGGGAAAGCAGTTTGTCAGGAATAAATTGTGCTTCCTATTTGAAGCACCACTGGCTTCTCCGAAATATTTTCAGAACTGTTTTTGCCACTATTGCTGGAGTGAAATGTACAACTTGGAAAATGTGTCCTTCCTGAAAAATTCAATAGACCAGGGATGATGGAGGGCAGAGTCTCGCAAAGCTGGATGGAATTTGTCCATTCTTAGTTCTTGGCTGCTGAAATCAACTACTTACTCCTGGATGACTGCCTAAAATCTGGGACTTTTGGTGAATTTCTGGAATGGTGTGGAATTGTTAGAAGTGTCTTCTAGACAGTGAAAGTCAGGGATCACTTGATAATTCTCGAAGGAAAGTCAAAGAACATCAGGGAATTTTAATCCCTGAAATGAAACTAGTTCTTTCCTGAGCGTAAAACAACCTTGACATAGCAAAAGGTAGTGAACTCTTAAGGTCATGGAAACTTGGAGATTTACATCAAGGCTACAGTGAGATTCTTGTTATACTCAACAGATATGCAAAGAAATACCTAATTGCAATGCATGTAATATAGCCACTGAGCACTTGAATTCTTAAGACAAAACATGCTGAATTTCTCCATTTGTGTTCCAGATGATCACTCTCGAATCACCTTGAAGGTGGAGAACAGCCAAGGCAACTGTGATTACATCAATGCCAGCCCAATCGTAAGTACCTCCTCTGCATTCTAACTCTGTGCTTCACACCGCCGCTATGCCAGGCTCCCACAGTCCCCACGGGGCGTCGCAGGAACAAAGGCAGCCTACCGTTGTACAATATAAATTTTGATGCAACGCTTGCTTAGCTTCAGTCCCACACTAGTGTGTATGTTCTGCACCATGAATATTAATGATTGTTTTACAGCAAACACCCCGGGCGAGTATTCACTCGGGGAAGGCGTGGGAAAGGACATGCGCACGGCTCTCGGTTCGCTTCTCGTTTGCGAAAACAAAATTGATCTGTGGGGTCTTGGGAAATGATTGTTTCTGACCTTGGGTTATGCTAATTTGACACTAGTTTGTGTTTACTGTTACGGTGCGCTCGACTTGCTGATGCCTTTCCTTGGTGCAGTACAGATTTAAGTAGCAAAACAGCCTGTAGGAAGGAGAAGGGGGGAAGAAAGAGCCATGTGCATTCAGTAAGTGAGTGTATCAATTTGGAAACCAGTGTTGGAATACTAGGTTTACGTTTCCCTCGAGGCAGATACAGTGGTATTCCATTAAAAGCAACAGAAACGCTATGCATTTCAAATCTGGGCGTCACACCAAGAAGTGGCTGAGTGTGTGCGTTCGAGTGTGTGTGAGAGACAGACAGAGAGAGAGTGAGAAGGAATCAAAACTATGCAGGAACAAAAGAACAACCTTGTCAAATGAATTTCTCCATGCACACACACTCATATGGTGTACATACACACAGATGACATGCAGATAGAACAAACAACAAACAGTGCAGACACCCACCCGCAAAAGTACACACTATATAGTGTATACATCGCCCCCTCCCCTCCCCTCCCACACACACATATTAAAGACTTGATGTATACAAATGTACGGTACACACTGAGGATATTTAAGGAACCGCCTCTGCTGACAATTTCCCCCAACCCCCCACACCCACGCTTTGACAGAAAGAAGATGTGCAGAGACAAGATGTTTGGGATCTTCCTCCGGCAGACTGTCAATAACCGTAAAACTTATTAATAAATGTTTTGGTTGCTCGGTCAAAAACTTTTCTCATTCTGTTGCTGTAGGGTAGATGGATTGTTATTAGCCAGTATGAAGCTAGTAATTCCCTGTTGTCACATTGGAGGAACCTGTTAGTTCCAATGACATCCCTCCATGCACTTAATATCTGAATATTAGATTTTTTCTAAAACCTGGTCCATTTATTCCGACTCTGCAGATAAACAAGATACCATATAAGGAAGGTGTACAACTTTGACCCCTTCCCAGTTCATGCTATGGCTGATTTTAGTAACTTTCAAAATTCTCTGACCAGAGGGCCATTTGCATTTGCATCAATACCCCACACGACTGGTTGCAATCCCCTGTGAGTTACTGTAAGGCAGTTTTCTTCCTCAGACCACAGTCAGGTGCTGCCAATATCCCAGTAACCTGTGTGATTCACAGTGTGATTGGTAGTTTTGTGTAGATGTGAATTACACAGCAAAAGATACACAAATACACAGATATAGAAAATAGTGAGATCATTTGGAAGGCTGAACAAAGCAAGGACCACTTCCACTGAGTCCTTTAAAGCACTACAGCTGTGTTCTTGGTAAAAGAAATTCTAAAGAATCAGTGGATGAACAGTCATCATTTAATCAACCAGATGTTGTTTTCTGTGCTAGCTAAAGTAAGGGTGTCATGAATTAGCTAAATTACATAATTAAAGCCTTCCTAAATGTTACATGCTCAGTTTCTCATTAAATATTTGGGTGGAAAGTACCCACAAAGATGTAATTGACACCAGGAAGCTATGGAGGGTGTTTTAGATGATGATTGTTTGTTTTGTGGGGTGAAGACATTACATTACACCTAAACTGCCAACATGGAGGTTCAGGGAGTGTACTTTTGTTCCCCTCTGATGGTTTGATCACCCACCACTTTAGCTTTTAGTGTAACAACCTGGACAAGTTCCTCTAACATGACAATTCACTATGCCTTCAGCAGCGTTGGTGAACCAAAAGCTCCACCTAAAATGGATCTGCAGCACTACAGTCTGGTTCTTGTGTCACATTTACTCCAAAAACCATAATCCTTATTTCCAGTTTGACCTAAAGCAGCATCCTATGACAGTCCAGCAAGACGCATTTATCATCTCAGGTGATGTTTTTTTGTGCTTAATAGTTTCCTCACACACTTGTTCAAACACACACACACACACACACACACACACACTTCCTAAGACATAATCAATCAGTCAGGTACCTCTCAATCATGCGTACACGCAGTCACACACACATACACTCATCCTGATGCATGTCGTGCACGTTTAAATCAGACTCAGCTTTTATTGACAGTTAAATTGACTTTTTTTGATTATGTAGTTAGAAGAGTCACGCTGAAGAAAATGGAAAAGACTGCAAATCATATTGTGTCCACTCTCTTTAACCTAATAGCACCGTTAATACTGAAAATGAAAAAAAGACTTATTAGGATGTCTTAATGAAACTGCATTGGTAGATAATGTTGCTAATTTGAATAAAATTAATTCAAATGTCCAAACTAGTTCAGTCATAAGATAAGCCCAATGAACAAAGGTTCACCTTTAAAACAAGTCACTTTGTAAAGATGCCATTAGTCATTTCTTTAAATGCCTTTAAATGGCCTATATTTAAGTTTTCCTGACTACTTTTTTCAGTCAGGTGAATAAAACTTGCGACTTTGGCATCAAAAGTACAAAAGTATCGGCATAAAAATATAATATTTGCCTTTGAAAGTTTGGAGTAGATCATTCTGGCTCTCCTCAAGAGAACAGAGAAGTTATTTTATTTCCTAATATGTAGATTACACAGTTACAGCTAATTCATGTAGCTGACAGCTAGCAGTTTTAACATGCACACACACACAGTGTCAGCCCCCACTGAGGTGCCAGACTGTAGTAACAGTCATGTTCACCATGAAACTTCATCAGACAGATCGGACAGAGTGATGCACACACACACACACA
>NW_023339796.1:1726075-1728530 GCF_004916995.1 Morone saxatilis | reverse complement strand
ACACACACACACACACTTTCATTCCTTCCAAAGAAAAGACAAAAAACAAATAACAGGGATAATTGCACTTGTCACATCCTCCACTTTTGTTCCTTATTAAGGCGGAGTGTGTGTATGTGTGTGTGTATGAGAGAAAGACAGTTGTCCTCTGTGACACACACACACACACACATGCTCGTAGTGGCATTAATGGCGGGGTTTCATTCTGGAGACACTTGATGTCTGGAGATGTCAGGAAGCATTGTGTGTCCACAGAGACTCAAATAGGAGACAGAGAGGGAAAGAGAAAAAAGAAAGAGATGTCAAGTGTGTGTCTTTCTTTCTTTCTCTCCTGCATCTTTTCACCTTCACCTCTCACCGGCTTTTACCATCACTTCTTATCTTTCTCTCTCTTTCTTGTCTTTCTTGATTTCTCAGTGTCAATTTGTTTCTCCTTCTCTGTCCCTCCTGGTCTTTCTCTTTTAATTCCATGGACCCAACCACTGCTGGATCAGATGGGACATTTTGTTATTTCTTTCGAAGTCTTTCCCGATCGATATTCCTCCATTTCCTAGGCCTTAACACTCTGGGTTGGACAAGGGACATTTTGTCATTTCAGTCACAAAACGGTCACTTATGAGTTAAATTTTGATTTGAGTTTTGTCCAGTATGAGCTTTTGAAGCTCCCAAGAGCTGATATTTTCATTCAATACTGTACTTTCACACCTGACCTTTGCGAAAATGTAAAGAAAATAGCTATTAAGCGAGTCTCTCAGAAATGTATTCCTGGCAGGATAGAAAAAAGCAAAAACAGGTTGTTTTTTGTTTAATATATGCGCTGCCTGCCAAAAAGTATGTGGACACCTAAACAAAATACATGGATGACATGGAAGTATTTTACACCCATATGTAAAGGTTTTACAACAGGTTTTGGAACCTGACTGCAGGGACTTGCTCCCATTCAGCCAAATGATGATTAGTGAGGTCCAGCATGGACACTAATGGGTGTTGGAACATGAAGGGGCAGAAACAAACTGTTTATTGTCTAAGATATAATTTTATGTTGTTGCAGTAGGATTCCTTTTAATTGAAAACCATGAAAAACAGGCCCACACCAAAAGGAACATAGGTAGACAGGGGTGTCCACATACTTTCAGCCTAACGCTGCAGTGTACGTAGGTGTAACACTCCGGCTAACTACCTTCAGATGTCTTAAAGGTGCACTTCTGCCTCCAGCTATTTTTTTTGTCCATGACACAATTCCGGCTGTGGACGCTTTAATGAGCCAACCTCTCTGGCACCATGTCACCTTTTCTCTCCCTAAGTTATTACATTTTAAGTTTAGTACAAGTGCATTATTGTTTGGCCTTCATAAAGGGAACAGAGCACCATTAAAGACAATTCTGCGTGCGGAAAAGCCCCAGAAATTATCTGTCTTCCCTCTGTAATTGCCTCCAGCTAAATTGGTCTTGCCAATTATTACATTTACCGTACAATTTGCATGCTAATAGGCAGGGGTGTCACTCACTTCCTCGCAAATTCACCTCACGTTCGTCTCCTGTCTTTGCTCTCGACGCCTACGCCATCCCTCTGTAATTTCCATTAAGTTAAGGAAGTGGGTAGGAAGTTACTGAAAACTCTCACCTCCTTCACCAAGAAGCTTCCAGCTGTGACTGCAAGAACAGTTAAAGGTGGAATATAGTAGCAAACTTACACGTCTTATAAAAGAGTAGGAGACAGAGGGGGAATTTCTGGTGGGTTTTTTTGCAAACTGACATGGACAAATGCAGCGAGGTGGCATATTAATGCTTGTGCCACCTTGTTGCATTTGTTGGGCACTGTATATCATGATGCACTGAGGCTTATTACTGGCTGCAGAGCACTACATCACCACTGTACTGCTGTATGCTGAGATGAAGTGGCCCTCTTTGACCACTCAGAGATTACTTCATTGGTTTACTTTTATTTATAAGGCTATTATTGGTGGTTTGTTGCCCTCTCACTTCTCATTGTACTTCCATTTTTCATAAAGCCCAACATGCAACCTTCTTTCCCAGGACGTATAGTTGATTAATTCGCTATAACTCGCACTGACTTTGAAAAGAAGGCTCCTGCTAAAACATTCAGAATTAAACCTAATTTCTAAAATTTTGCCTTTGAGGTTGTCCAATTTAGAATTTCCACTGCTCTTAACTCTCTCAAAGTTGCATTTAAAGGTCCAGTGTGTAACATTTAAGAGGATCTAATGGCAAAAATGGAATATAATATTCATAGGTATGTTTTCATTAGGGTATAATGACCTGAAAATACGTTTTTTTGTTGCCTTACAATGAGCTGTTTTTGTCTACCATGGTCCACCATGTTGAACCACTACGTTTCTACAGTAGCCCAGAAGGGACAAACCAATTGTCGGGCCATTCACGCATTTTGCGGCCACTTTAGTTTTCTAGATGCAACTAAATCCTTCACACAGACT
>NW_023339796.1:1708508-1725975 GCF_004916995.1 Morone saxatilis | reverse complement strand
TCCCCTCTTTCTGCCCCCCTTTCCTGTCTATCTTCAGCTGTCACTATAATAAAGGCACTAAAAGCCCCCAAAAAATATGGCTCTTCTGATAGTAAAGTTGCTGACCTCTGCTCTCATGGATCGGCATGTCTATTGAACGCTTTGGCTTGAGACTGGGCTGAAATAACTGTTACAGATACAGCTTACCTCATGTACACATATACAGTGTATACGTTTTGCTATTCAAATTCACCTGATATTCAAATTCAAATGAATAATGGTCTACTTATGTGTAATCTAGAGACGATGCTATAAATGTTCAAAAAGTCAGTATCTGTATACAGGTCTGTGTTGTTGCCCAGTCAACCCAACCAGCAGCACTGTGTCTTATCAGACTCCTTAATCAGGAGCTGCCGAGGTTATTACACCACATATATCACTGCTGAGTCTGTTGAGCTGCCTTTGAGCAAAGAACTGAGAGCACAAACTCCTCAACATCCAGCTTACACAAGTTAATACATGGACCTGTATGATGTTGCAGTTCTAGAAAAGAGCACGGTGTGCAGTTAACTTTTTCCAGCATAAATAAGAGTTTAAATTAAATTTGCATTTTAACAAACCAAACAGGCTTTAAAAGACGGAACTTGTCCTCCCAGCACCAGCAGAGTTCTCACCCTGTCAGCTAAAGCAAATTAACACCATTTCTCAAAAAAGTGCACCGTCACATCTGAGATCCGTGAGACCAATCAGGAAAGCAATGGGGGCAGAGAGGAGGGTGTGTAGAGGTGCAGTAATTCAAAACCCACCGCAATTAAGGTTGGTTAAATCTCCGGCAAGGTGTGGCAGCGCTCCTAACTGAACGGCAGGTACAGCAATCTTGATTATCTAACAGGATGATGTGGGAGCGGTATTGTTTTATGGCTTCCATTAACGGCTGACTGTTACCGCTGATCAGAGTCGAATGGATCTCCAGAGCCAGCCCACCCTCCGGCTGTGAGAATATGACTGCCAGCAGGAAAAATACGACCGCGTGCCGGGTCTCAGAGTGGAATGACCCAGTTGGGGGAGGGAACCGCCTCAACAGCAATTATTTTTCATGCCACAACGCTTGACTTCCTTGTAGTTTCTTACCAAAGTTTGAAACACAGTAAACATGTCGTGAAGTGTTTGGTTTCAAACTAAGATTTCATTTTCACCCCACCCCCAAAACAGACACATTTACCCTTCCAAAAATGATAGATAGCACAGAATTTCAACTGATTATGGACCAATACCCAAGCGAGTGGGTGAGTGAGGACACATGTCAGTGTTGCTGTTAGCAGATTTTCTGAAGTGTTGACAGCTTCATATGAGATCTTGTTCCAAATCGAGCTCTCACAACTTCAAGAACGTGACTCCTACTCTTAGGAAATGGAAAAGCGCTTGACATTTAAACAAACTTTTAAAAGAACATTAAGTCCCTGGTTAAAAAATAGATCATCTGTTGAGAAACTGCATATCTCAGAGTCTTTTGAAAATATATAGAGTATAAGTTACTCCGTCATAGATAGAAGTCACTAGGTTTCAAAAGGAAGAGGCCTTCAAAGAAGGCGGTACAAGGCATTTACCTGTCACTTCAGTGAGTCTAACTGAGTGTGTATTTTCTTTTCAGATGGTATGGGAGAATGGCTGCGTGGTTATTGTTATGCTGACACCTCTTGTCGAGAGCGGGGTGAAGCAGTGCTACCACTACTGGCCCGATGAGGGATCCAACCTGTATCACATCTACGAGGTAAAATGACTCAGCGTGAGCAGAACTGACTGTTTGGGGGTTCAGCTGCAACTTTATGTCATTGGCCTTTGACTTTATGAAAAACGTTTTTAAGATAAAAACATTTGGCATTTCAGGGGATCTGATTGGCTTGCAATAGTTGGATTAATCTGATGCCCCATATTGCATATATGATTGGTCAATCCTAGTAACATTTTATCATCTATCATTTTATAATTATATTATTATCACTACGATCCAGTAAGTTTCTAAAGACCAAAGTCCAAAAATATAAGATTATTTCCAGTTCCACTTTATTTGAATAGTCTGTATACAGATAGTTTATGTAACATTTCAGCAGCTTATTAGTTGAGATTCAACATTTCAACTGGTTTGTAAATAAAGGTTTGGTTAGATTAAGACACAAAAAACATCTTGGTTCGAGTATGTCCATGAATTGTTACATATACTCTATAGATAATCTGGTAAACATTTACAGACTCTATAAACTGTAGGTGGATTATCCAAATAAAGTTTCACCAAAAGATTATCATCGCTTAATGAAGCATCTAGCAATGTTGTGTGTCTAAAAATCTGTTTTTTATTGTTACACTTGCGACACAGGTGAACCTGGTGTCCGAACACATCTGGTGCGACGATTTCCTGGTTCGTAGCTTCTACCTGAAGAACATGCAGACCAACGAGACACGAACGGTCACTCAGTTCCACTTCTTGACTTGGCTCAACCAGAACGTCCCAGAGACCAGCCGGACGCTCCTCGACTTCCGCAGGTAGGGAACTACTTTGAAAAGACCTGTAAAACATTTTTAATCTAAACTAAGATTTCTTGTTTTTCACGCAGTAAAAGCTGTTTAAGAGGGGAGTTTTTTACCCTTTTTTTGTCCAACGAGTGCTGTTTTCCTTGACACTGCTAACTCTGCTGTTGGTAAAGCTACACCAAGAAATCGACCTTTAGGAATTACTAGTGCGACAATAAAACTGTGATCCCTCACCAGCTTCCCACTTCACATATTACCAATGCACAAACAGAGAAGTGGTACTGCCACCAGCTGATTAACTGACAGGGTAGATACTCATTCACCCACATAACGTATTTTTCTGTACCAGCCAGGTAATAAAGACTTCTTAGCAACTTACTTCAAGAGCTTTTTGGAACTCCTTTTTATTTGAAGTACATAAAGTACATAAAGCCTGCTTCTAATGTTGATAGTGAAAGCACTGGGGTTTTAGAAGGCCTTAAAGGAACTTTTGAAAGTCTTTTTGAAAGAGGCCTTTGGAGAAAAAAATACACTTTGATAACAGGATTCATTTCCAAAGAGAAACTTAAGAAGAGCACTTTGTATGATGATTTCCAAAACAATAGTCACCGCACTGTTTCTCCAAAGAGCTGGTTACCACACATTGTCTTTGCTTAGGTTGAACAAAAACAGCCTTTATTTAAGACATGTAGATAGACAGAAGAAAGACCCTAGAACTGTGTGATAGTAGTTGAAAGTATACTTTCCTATGCAAAAAAATGTTTTGCACGTACGTTTTTTATATCCTACAAGCAACCTTCACTACCTTACACAAACTAGAATTCGTCTTCTTTTCCTTCTTCTTGAAGAACCCAACAGCTATTCTTGTGGGTTTTTGCAGCCTTCGCACTTGTCCTGTGGTTCCTTGAGTTTCTTCTGTATTTTCACTCCTCATCTAGCAAGAAGTCATACAAGTTCTCTGAAGGTTGTTCTGGAAAAAGTAGGAAATCACAAATTGAAATCGAGGAACAAAAGGCAGGAAAGTGGGCACCAGAAGTGTAAATTCCAACCCTAAAAAACAGAAGCAGAAATGCACCACAGTCATCTAAATAAGGGTGGAATTTTCTACGAGGGATGGTTTCTTTTGGACATTTTTGTTGTTTGCTCAAAAGAAAGTGAAGCTCCTGGAGTTGTTTGTCCCCACCCCGCCCAATCCTCTAAAAAACAGAAGCTTTGAATGGCTTTTGTGCCTCACAGTGTAATAACTTCAAACCTCTCACTTCTCCAGGAGTTTAGACTCGTGACCCTGAGATGCGGGCAGAGAAATATCTATATATCCTCAAACATCCTGGGCATTTTCTAGTCGATAACAGTGTAATTCAGGATGCATTGAGTGAACTCTGCCGGAGTGATCCTTTATCTCCGGCGCCTTTATAGCCGCTCCCCTCCTTCCCCTCCTTTGACCTCTTTTAAACTGATATACTGTATTGCCTATTAGGTGGGAGCCGCCCCGGTCCCTTTTCTCTGATTCACTGTGGATTTTCTCGAGCGATAGACCCCAACTTGGTTTTTATATATAGGCCCTGTGTCGCCGTGCTGCTGGCGCACATCAATTAGGTGAGATATCAAGAGTGAGGGTTTGTGGTCGCAGCTATTATAAAAAGGTCTGGTGGGCGTCACCACCCACCATCAGTTAGGAAATATTGCCTTTACTCACAGGGTGGCGGGGTCAGAACACAATGAAGAAAGCGCAGAGGGAGATATTTTTCACTTTTATTGCGGGGGATATGGTACTTTCACAATAACAACCTGCCCTTTTTTTTTTGGTGTTTCCATTTTTTTTACACCTCGATGGTTTGATGATGTCGGCTGACCTCTCCTTCTTTTATGCTCGTGCCGGCATGTTTTTTTGGTGTTTTTTTTAACCTTACTCACAACTGACTGACTGAGCCGAAGCATTGCTTACAAATCCTCTCTGCCCTTTTCCCCCTGTTTTACCAGCTAACTAGCGGTTGCCAGTGTCATTTTTGTGATGTTGCAGCTAGTAATATAAGCCCAGTTGCATAGTCACAAAAGTGATCATTGGAGACTGTGACTCTGCAACCAAGGGGCCTCATGGACCCCCCCTCCCTCCCTACTCTTATACCCCCTTTTGTCCTCCCCTTCTTTCCCCCCCTCCTTCTTCTCTCACCTCTTTCTCTCTCCTCGCTGTGCCCGGTGACCTGAGATGATCTCTCGCCTTTTTGCTTGCTCATGGTTTGCTTGACTGCCTCCGATCTCCACCCACCTCGCCACGCCTCCCTTCCTCTCTCGTCGCTTTTGTCTTTCTCTCTCCCACCCTCTATCTGTCTCTGCGTCTCTGTTACGTCCTTCTATCTGTCTCTCTTGATGATGTCTGACTTCTGCTCTGAGACTACATCCACACTAAGAAAACCTCTGTTTTGACCTTCTGTCCACACTAAACCGGTATTTTTGTCACATGAAAAAATTATTAGAAAATGGTTTCCACGGCTGGAGGTATTGCGTCAGTAAGGTTAAGAAAGCAGCTGTCTGTCACCTCTAACCTTCTCATTTTAAATGTCAGTATAGCCGATCATATGATACAGATGTTATAGCCACTTAACTGTTGGTAAGTTAAACAGATCAGAACTTAATATACAGGTGTATAATTGAGATCAGGTCCCCGTTTCACAAAGCCAGATCGTAAATAGTGGCATTGGCGTGTGTCATAAATGACTGTCACTCAGCACATTGCAGATACATTTTCCAGTCCTAAAGGCTGCTCACCTGTTAATGAATGGTCCGCAATTACATTTTGACTGGTGACACACAGAGAAATTGATCTCATGTTGCAGATTTCAGTTTGCGTGCAGCAAATTCAGCGAAAGGTTTTTGCTTTTCAGTCTGGATTGAGATCTTTATACGAGAGAACTATGACAACTATGACAATGTTAGTTTGAAGCTACGTTGTTCTCAGCAGTAAACAGCCTTTTCAATATGAGCTGGCTTAGTGTGGATATAGTCTCTCGCCTCTCACTTTGTCTCTCCCTGTCTGACTCTTGATCTGTCTCTCTCTCTCGCGCACGTGCGCTCTCGCTCTCTCCGTCAAGCTTGAATCTCTCTTACGGGGCGTTCCCTTTGAATCCCACACCCCTCTATACACCCGCCCCAACCCCCCAACCCCCGCCTGTTGGTGATTCTCTGCCGGCTGTTTCCATGGTAACATCACTTTTAATTGTCTGCAGTGAGCTCTGACTTTTCAATTTTGGTGGGGTGGAGGATGAAAATGAGTGTTTTTTTTTATTTTTTTAGATAGAATGACTTCCCTTCTTCAGTTTTTGTGATGTTCCTGCTTGTCTGTTCATCTCTTGGCCTGAGGAAACTAAAAAACAACCCACGGCCAAAAATGCATTTCCCTGAAAACACAAGATTCTATTTGAATAGCAGTTTTGTCCTGTGTTAGGGCCCCTGACAGTTATGTTTGTGCAGTCTACATATCAGTAGGATGAAAAGAATATACTGTGATTTATTGAATACATGTGGATTATCATTATCATTTAGTGCGAAACTGCCACAGCTTCATGATACTGAAATGATATAAAAGGTTTTACATTTTTTTGTCATCTTCATATTGGATTTTATACTTCAAGTAGGCAATAGGTCATTAGAAAAGAGTAAAAAAAGTGTCTCTCATTGTTAATAAATCCATGAAAACATCATGGAAACACTATAAGCAACCGTTCAACCACATGTCATGGTCTTCTTCAGTGGTTGTCATTACGTGACCTAAGATTACCTAATTTTTTCATGGTGCTAAGTCTAACTTTCCACCAAATCTCACTAGAATCTAGTAGGTTTTTGAGATATTATGCAGAAACAGATAGGTTGAAAACCACCTCAGCAGGGATAAAAAAAAATTAGTTGGAGTTTCAATAAAATAATGTCTTGGTTTGGAAAAGTATCAAAACATTTAAGAGGGAAAATGTGCCGGTTACAATGAGGACTTTAGGAGGTTTCAAGCACCCGTAGGTCATGAAATTTACTCTAAACATAAATGACCATGGAAACTTCCAGTTCAAGGAAAGAAAATGTAAAGCATCAACACGGCAGGTCTGAGGAGTGATGCATTATGGATTACACACACCACAGCGGCACACACGCTGTGCCTTTACATAACATGTTCCTGCTGAATATTGTTATTTAGAGTTATCACCATGAAATAGAATCCGAGATGATCTCCAGCTGGGATCAAACTCATGGCTGTCTGCTTCTTGCTCAGATTGAAGCTGGATGTTTGTGATTCACTGGTTGCTGTGCATTTTGATGAACAAGAATTCTCACTACTGTTTTTAAAAAAACATCTGCCGTCTTCATCAATAGCCTACTTTGCAGTTCGCAATATTCTTAAGCTTGTATGAAAGCAGCAACAAGACTGAATATATCTCATCTGTTGTGGAATATTAGGATACAGCAGAGAGATGGTTTTCCTTCTTGTGTTGTTTCAGCTGGGCAACTTTAAGATCTGTCAAAATAAGATTTTTTAAAATCCATGAGCACTAGTAAGAAAACCTTTTTTTTTCTTCATTTCATGATACTCTTTGGAAACAAATTGTTCCCATCAAAGCAGTAAAAGTAGAGTTCTTAAAGATTGCAGTTGTGGCAATTTAGTTATTATTTAACAGTTGTGGGCTGCTGCTTTACAGCTCAAAACAGGATGGATGGGTTCATCTTCTACAGAAAATGAAGCTAAATCTTTCAGAGTTTCAGGCGCCTGTAGGCGTTTCAATCATTTAACTTGACCAACATTTGACCAAAAAGCCAACATGAGCAGGGTTTAAGCATCGGCACTAACAATATCACTGGTATGGTTGTCTGAAATGTTTGTTAATCCCATCTATTATATTGTATTCTAATGCATATAATACATTTTAATTTGCAAAAACGGACACACTGGGACAAACAGACACAATGGTTTTCACACAAAGGGAGAAAGACCTTATTGTATAATGTTCGCCGAATTTATAAGGAGGTCCAAATAATAAAGAATTTGTTGTTGGGAGCATTGTTTATAAAGTTTCTCATCACTCAACGACTCTCAAAATTGTGTGATTTTATTAATGGAGTCTGGGGATGTTGCAGTTTCTAGTTCATCAGATTAAACAGTGTGTTCAAAAAGATCTGCTGCTTATCTTGGCAGGTAAGAGAGTCCAAATATGACCCAAACAGCCTGTTTCTGTGTACTTACGGGACATAAGTTGAGTATGCGCTCCTTCACTGTGGCCCAACACGAATTATCGTTTACTCTTCAAAAGATATGTAGTCAAATACTTCCCAGACCACCTCGGCAGGTGGTTTGAGTGATCTGATCAGATTACGTCTTGGTGGTGGTTTACACTTGTATTTAGAGTCGTCCATTGTGATCCGATGTTAATACCAGGTGTAAACAGGCTCATTGTCTGCTGTGTTTAATGTGTTTGTTGTTCAAATCTAGACATTGCTGTAAATAACTTTTAAAAATTTCCCAGGATACCCATCATCTCGTTGAGTCTACTTAAAAAAACATTTGTAGCTCCACGGGTTGTTTTACTCTTCCCAAAATGCCAAATAATGGGGTCCGCCACTCCTAGATACTTTACATAGTTTCAAGTTAGGTTGTAAGTTACAAGAAATCATATTAAATGTATTCTTCTATACTTTTATTTTTACATGTTTTGATGACCTGGTCCCTGATTGGAGCTGCAGCTGTGATTTTGTGGTCTCAGACTCTGAATCTTTGAATTATTGATCAATTGATCAAATGTTCTGGTGGGCATTGAACAATGCTAAACCTAAAACAGTCAAGAGTAGTTTTACAGAGCAATGTATGGTCCTAATCATGATTCATGGTCTATGGTTCATTGTCTTTAATTCCAAACACATCGTGTCAGAAATGATTAATTGTTGTACTTAAAAACAGCTTTAACTTTTTATTAAAATGATATATGTCTGGTAAGTGCTATGGACCAAACTGTGAACTCTCCTTGATACTCATGTTCAGTATCATATGTTACCACAAAAACTCGTAAAGATCAAAAGCTTAGAAGATATTTTTGTGATGTTCTCAAAGCTGTGCAACAGTAACCAACTTAATGAGAATTCAGGCAGTGCTATGGAACATTTCTGTCTATTTATTCCTATTAGACATTAGCATTAATAGTGCCGTTCATGCTGTTCTTCGTGGTTATTATTTTTGAGATCTGAGATACATGATGTACTGACTGTGTCTGTTGCTGTACCTGTGATGTTAACACTGAGCTTGTTTTTCTGTTCTGTTTTTTACAGGAAAGTTAACAAGTGCTACCGGGGACGCTCGTGTCCTATCATAGTTCACTGCAGGCAAGTATTATATACCTTAAGCCTTTTCTTTTTCATTTATTTAAAGGGTTCTCGCTTACATTAAGGGTTATAAAATGTGGTTTGTTCTGACTGAGCCTTTATTTTTAACGTTCCTAATAAGCAGACAAACAGACTTTTACTGATGAATTGCTGGCTCAGATGATTTGGAGCTGAGCTTGGCCAGATCCTTTGTGGTTTCTGTTATCCAGTCCATGCTACCATTGCATGTCTAACAATACTCTTGTGGCACTTGAGCCGGCATGGTGGAGGGCGACAAACATTCAAAATGAGAAATTAGCCAAAAAGTTTATGATTTAATTTGACAAACTGTCCACGGAGGAGGGTAACTTTTAATTGGAGGCGCTTCAAAGTTTGCAGTGTGTCGGTCGGAGCCAGTGGGTGAGAGGGAGAGAGGGGTGAATAGAAGTGGGCAGGGTTGCAGCTGTTGTGTTTGTGTGTGATATCACATCTGCATACCCCCACCACTTGAGGAAATAACTCAGACCAGTGAGACATAATTAAATCTGTATTTAACAGAAAAATCTGCCACAGTTTTTTTTTTCTATGAAAACAGCCCAATTGGATTAGAGGAAAAAAAAACTTCCATAACAGATAGCCATTATATCTGTCTGCTCGCTGCTCCAGTAAGTGATCTATTATTTAATATGGTGTAATGGCGCTTCCAGGATGATGAAACTGTACATTTCTCGGCTAAATTGCCAGACTGCACCAGAGTATGAAACCTGATTTTATGGAGCCACAGCTGGATCATCCTGAAGTTCCTCAGTTACCTTTACGACTTTATAAGTAAATGAAAATGCTTCGAAACAGAGTAAAAGCTCCAGTTGATGGTTTGTTACCTGGTTTAGAATTTGAATTTAATAGGACCATCACACATACACCTAATGTATGTAAAGGTGTTGAATTAAGTGTGATCAGTCATAACTTCTAGGACAGAATCTGTGTCAAACAGCTCTTATTGTTGTGATGTATTCAGTTTCTCATGAGGCAAACGCTTTAATGCAGTCTGTATTTATTCACTACAAACAGCCAGCTAATGTACACACCAACAGCGGAGATATAAGAACTCACCAGAAACTTCCCACTTTTCCACCAGAACCTCTCATTTTTCTCTTGTCACCTATCATCAAATTGAGTCATACGGCTTCAGGAGTAGCAGGAATTCTTCACTAGGGATGGGATATACGATATTGTCGTGTATAGCAATAAAAAAAACACTATAATTTCCAATATCATGGAAAACGTGAATATCCACAAATGGTTTGACTTGAAAAAGCTGTCCAGCTTTACAGCATACAGTCCTATATTGATTTCCTAATTCATTTTGCACAAGGGGACATGGTTGAGCCTGCATCTTTCCAGTCATCCTCAGCCTGTCACTATGGCTGGAGGCTCGGCGTGCCCGGTGTACAGCTGGATGTGTGGAAATAGTTTTGATTCCAAAATAAAGAACAGGGAGATGAGGTGCCTATCAGTGATGCTATAAATATATGTTTCTTAACAAAATGTAAGGTAAAGTGATTTTAATGCCATTTTAAAAGAAGTATATTTTAATGATTTTTGATAATAATATAAATTATTTTGGCCAATATAATGCCCTAAAATGTGCTGTACTATTTTGTTTAATGAGGAGTCCAAGTTCCTGTTGTGTTCAGCTGCTTAATAAGATCTTTACAGCTGTTTGTCGTCAGGCCTTGCGGCTTTTCGTACCGCAGGCGTTAATGTCTGTCACCAGAACGATATTCTCACTCGTATTCCTCAGATTGGGACCAAACCCAACCGGCCAATCACGTCTGAGGATGGAGGAATGAAAGGATTGAGAAACTCATCCTGCAGACTTTTACTTAGAGCTTTCAAATGAGTGTGTCAAACCCGACTGTGCACAGCCATTCATCACCCTAATGTATACAGAGAGCAGAGTGAAGCAATCAGGATGAGAAGTGAGCGAACAGAAGAGTGCAGATGCAGAAATTCAATAATCACACAGCATTCAGAGAACTTCTCTGTCTCTTCTCATTTTTTTCTCTATGGCTTTCTGCCTCTCTTTACCATTTTCTATCTTCCATATCTCTTTCTATCTCGTCATCTTTTCCTTCCCCTCACTCTCTCTCTCTCTCCATTCCCGCTCTATCGCTGTCTCTCATTTTAAATAGAGTGAGAGAAGGCAGCAGACATCTTGACGTGTTTACTCACAGCCCTCAGGCTTCTGCTGACACACACACACACACACATCACATATCACATATCTTTGATCGCCTTGTAATGATCCTGGCAAGGTGCAGCGATACGACAGATCTAATCTCGCCGTAATAACCTGTACGAGATGCACACACACACACACACACACACACACGGACATACACCAAACTGCTTCTAAGATCAGAGTGATAGTAGTATCTGTGTAGAAGGCACACACACACACACACAACACACACACACACACACTGATCACTGCGGTTGGTACTGCTCAATTATTGCACTGGGTGTGTTTGGAATATACAGCTGTGTGTGTGTTTGTTGGGGGGGAATAACCAAGGCCCTAGTGAAAATGAAATATTCAGAAAGTATATGGACGCATTGCCAGCACGCGCACACACATACACAAACACACACACACCACACACACACACACACACACTTGAGTTTGCTGGATTACACACCAGCCCATGAAATAGACTGGTAGGGGTGCAGACATCAATTTTCAACACTTGAAATAAATCTAGGATACAAAATATTCCCTCCACATACATTACAGAGTCTGATTCTTTTTGTGTGCACCGTGTTCACTTTGTGTTGTCGCTTTTTGATATATATATGTTCTTTTAGAATAGGAGAACATGCATTTACGTCTCTGTCAAACAAACACTGATGCTTTTATTTATTCCTGACCAAAATAAAACCTGCTTCAGCCTTTCTGTTCCATAATTATACGCCTTTGAAGTTGTTTATCCCCTTGAAATAGCATTAAAGGACTCATAAACCCTGACATATTAAATCTCTTTGACTGCTGCTCACCTGGTTAACTAGAGTCAGGTTACATCTGTGAAAAAAACAACAACAATAACGTGAATATGGTGGACACAAAATAAGCTGTATTGTTACAGTAAATCGGTGGATGTGCGTTATTCAGATTATATAACTTTACTGTGCAATCTCGCAGCAGCGGTGGGATTGCTGACTTGCCAGCAATGCTGCCAAGTTCCTCTAAATGCCTGTTAACATTTCAAATTCAATCATTTTCACTTGTTCACAGTCTGATTTGAATTTGCATCAGCAGGCACAGAGAGAACGTTTATTCGTCCTTGTCTGGATAAAAATACAGTGCTGTCAGACTAAACTTGTAAAAGTCAATATGATGGAAGATCATGGCAAGAAAACAAAGACTGTAACTGTAGGTTTGGCTTGCTGACGCTGTCAGAATATGCACAACAACAGCGGCTGAGCAGGTTCACTGTCTTTACTCGGACGCATCAAACTGAAGCAGCATGTGAAGCTCTCAGGCATCAAAGAGTCTTTCCATGTGAAGCTGGAAAGAAAAACTTTGAGGATCGTGCAGTTTTATGACAATAAAACTTAATAGGTCACATTTTTACCTAATTTAATGCATAATGGAGCTAATACAGGTGTTATAGAAATGATGAAAACAACAGCTGGTTCATTAGTTGCACCAATAAAATAAAACATTTTTTTTTGTTTTATCTTGACCCCCTCACCTTGAAAATTAACTTCAAAAGTAATATTTTACATAATAGAAAACTGCAGAGAGGCACCCTCTGCAAATGTATAGTATATGTATCCCAGGCCGTCAAATACCGTCGTTTTGTCACAAGTCTCTATACAGGTGCACAAAGTAGCCTTTAGCCTCAGGTTGAGATGGAGTGGGCTGTCAAATAACTCCAAAGGCATTAAAGGTCCAGTGTGTAACTTTGAGGATGATCTCATGGCAGATATGGAACATAATATTCATAGGTATTATGTTTTATTAGTGTATAATCACCTGAAAATAAGATTTATTGTTTTTGTTGCCTTGGAATGAGATGTTTCTCTTTGAGAAACTTTGACCCAGGAGACCGGGGTTCATGTTTGTTGCTGAACCAAAACTGTGTTTCACAACCTTAAGCACATATTACAAAGACGTCTCATACAGGCGCTAAAGAGTACCTGGTGCTTTTGTATGAGACACTGAGGGGCGTGATAAAACGGTGTCAGTATTTGACGACAGGGGCTGAGAATGTGTTGGCAATTAGCAAGTAAAAATTGTATGCAATAAAAACTTGATAAGTGTACACAGAGTGTGTGGTGTATGCAGAGGTTTTCATGCCACATACACATGTTTTTATAATAACAATGCTACAAATATTCTTTATTATCACAAAAGAAAGATATGTGCAATTCAGAAAAGCTGTGTTGTGTAAAATGATAATGAAACATATTAACTGATGAAAGTAATAATCTGTAATAATTAATACTTTTCTTTCTCTCTCTCTCTCTCCTCCCACCCCTATTCTGTGTCTTGGTCTCGCCCACCTGTGCAGTGACGGTTCAGGAAGAAGTGGGACCTACATCCTTGTTGACATGGTCCTCAACAAGATGGCTAAAGGTGGGTGTTACCATGGCAACACCCCCCCTGCTGTACTCTGCTGTTAAAATATTATCACTCTTATCAAAGTTATTTTTATAAAATTGCATAATGATCATTAAAAATAATGAGATAATTACAATGATGAGTAGTTCAAAATAATAATATTTTCCATTAACTGTTGCCCCTGAGCCAGAGAAAACACTCATATTTAGTAGTTATTGCTTAATACAGCAAATTAATAACTGTTTAATTTTCTCAGCTGCTTTGGCATCACACTGCCATGCCAATAAAATACATTTAAACTCTATAAGAAGATGCTACTTCCACGGTATGATGAGAAAAAGAGAGCTAAAGGAAGGAAAAGAGGTGGAATAATTGGTGGATAGGAGTTTTGTTAAGGAGTAAGTTCCCACTTTTAAACAACCTACAAACTCAGTTGACCGTGAACATTTTATCTAAAGTGTCATCAGGACTCGCATTGTAAGCACATTGTGAGTGCATGATAATTACTATAATTACAAAATGATATAATAAACACAGTGTAGTAATTATGTAGGGAACTGAATATTTCATGGGGCAGTGGCAATTCACGACATAATGTCAAATTAAGTGTCAGTTCCTAAAGTTCATTTAGGGCTTACAAACCGCCCCATAGCGCTATACTTTATGGCTATATTACATATATTAGCTATTATATTAGCTAGCCATTGATGGTCTCCAAATTAAAAGTCCTGCGTAGAGTGTGGTAGAAGACTTTATTTAAGTTGTTTGAAAGAATGTGCGACTTCTCATAAATAAAGTGTAATTACTATGTAGGACAAGTTGTGAACTTACTTCCTCTAACACACTGTTGAAAAGGACCACAAGCTTCATAACATCACATATAATGTTAAGGTGGTAAAATAAGATTATATAAGGATTTTACCATTAGTTGGTTTTCCAGTTAATTCTAAATCCATATGAAGTGAAGATAGAAGCCACAGCAGTTTACACAGATTGTACGTGTGTGTGTGTGTGTGTGTGTGAGGTGTGTGTGTAGGTGTGTGTGTGTGTGTGTGAAGTGTCCCATAGCGGTGCTGCTGCTGTAGCAGAACGAGCTCCTGGGTCTTTAATTCCAGATCAAAGGTTCAGTCAGGCAACAGGGGCCTTTCCCCAGGCTGTCACACCGTGATCGGGGGGCCCCGGCGCCCCTCCTCAGCACCCAAGGTCCAGGGAGGAAAGGGCGGGGCTGGGTGGGAGTATAGTATCCCAAATTTACTCTGAAAGAAAAAGTTCTCAACATAGATTGTTCCTTCCAGTGAAGCAAAAAAATAAAAGATTATTAACAGAAAATGTTGTTTTCTGACAACAGAAATAAAAAATATCTCACTAACAACTTCTTTTTGCTATTCTGAAACATATATTGACATTTTATGATGTTTATTTTAATTTTAATTTCATTTTATTGCAAGCCAACTCCACTACTTAGCAGCCCCTAAAGGCAGGATGATATAACTTCACCTCCTAGGTATCATTAGGGTGTCGTCTGCGAATTATCGCTCGCTGCTGTTTTGATTTATTTTGAAAACTTAATTTCTTCTCTCTGTTTGTGATGAGTTCAAGCTGCTAAAACCAGAGTTTTATCTTTTGCTTCTCATTTATGTTTAGGAGCACTACTTTGAGAATAAGATAAAAAGAAAACCCTTTTTGGTGTACTCTGAGATACATAAAGAGAATATTTGATGAGCTTGGTCTTTGTCAATGAGACCAGGCTATTTGTTTGAGTAGGAAAACACCTGACGGGATCAGACCAAGATCAGGATGTGTGTGAGGTGTTTATTGTGAGGATCAAAGTGGATTTCACCAACTATAATGCAATGTGAAATCTCTGTGTTAGAAAACAGAGCTTTGTTTTGAGTTTTTACAGCCTTCTGTCTTTTAAAGGAGGTTTCATAAACCCTGAATCTGCTAAACCCCGCACAGGAACATGTAATCCCTCAAGTTAAAACGTGAAAATCCCCAAAAGTGGAGCTGCGAGAATTTCACTTGACAGTAATGACACAATGTTTGTCTGGTGTTTAGGAGTTTCAGTGTGCATTTCTCTTTAATTCCTCTGGTATCTCAGTAGTGTTGGGCTACTTACTCAAAAAATTCAATATATAATTAATTACTTATTGCTCTTCGCCAACAGTAATTTGTTAAACTAATAGTTATATAACTTTATTGCTACTCAACACAAAATTGGTACTTGTGTCCCTTCTACCCAAAATTGAGACATACGACGATTAAAAACGAACTAATGTGAATATTTCCAGCCGCTGAATGTTTCCATCTTCTAAACTAGTTTCCTCCACGATTACAAAAATGAATCCAATGAATTGGATTGTTTAGATCTGTAGAGGGTGACAACAAAAGTAATCATTCTACTGTACTTTGTACCTCAAATATGTACAAAGTACAGATCAGGTTATGTAAATATTGTACTTTTTACTAATCTGACAACTGTAGTTAAAGTACTTTATAGTAATTACATTTGTGATATTAAGATGTTTTGTCAAATCTATTAAATAGTAACATAGTAAAAAATAGCCCCATACCACTGAAATGCTGCTTTCATCAATAATAATAATAATAGTCCAATATAAAGGCAGAAAAACCAAAGATCTTTCACAAATTTGAAACAGTGTCGCCATCATATGTTTCGAAATGACCCACTTAAATCTTACATATCTGGTTATAATAACCATGTTTAAGGAGTCTTTATCAGAGAGTTGTTGTTTATGTCATCAAAATCAATATCAAGCATTACTTTAACTCACAAACCTTCAATATTGGTATTAGAAAAAATCAGTTGGCGTCTAAGAGCCCATCTATAATACTCTCTTCTCAGGTACATTATGCTGACAATACTTGAAATTGGGACAAAAAGCAAAAAAGCATTTATTTTTTTTTAATGGTCAAAATCTTGAAGCAGAGGCCAAAATATAAATTTTTAGTCTCTATATGGATAAAGCTCATAAACACTACACCACTCATAATGCAACTCAAAGCGTCTTTTGTTAGACGCTCCCTAAACGTCTTTCAAACTACACAACCCCAATTTTTTTACACAGGTTTTTTCTTAGATGTTGTCTCCAAACCCAAACTGAAACAAGCCTCACGACCTCATCAGGATTATTGTCTCATACAAAGATCCTCCACAGCCGCAGAGGACTTTAATAGGCTCAGTGGTACTTAAAATGATGAGTCAGCTAATACTTTTACTTAAATGTACTACAAGGTCTTTTTAACTAGTTATGAAACAGTCTCAGTTTAATATTGATTCCTTTATATGACCTACATACATTTCTATTTCTATGTTGTCATGATTTTGGGTTTGATTTGCTTGTTTCCTGTTTTATTTTGTAATTCTTGTCCTCTTGTGTCTTGTTTGAACTCACTTCCTGTCTTTGTCTGTTTTCCCTCCAGTTTTGATTATCTGCCCCGCCCTGATTATTTTCACCTGCTTCTCTCTGTCCTTCCTCTCACTTGCGTATTTAATCTGTGTTCCCTTCTTTCATTTGTCAGTTTCTTCCCGGTTGTTCAGCCTTAGTTGCCCCCCCCCCCCGTGTTCCCTTGTTAGATTTATTGCTTTTGCATTTCTTGTACCTTTTTATGGACTTATTAAATCATCAAAATCATCCTGCTTCCTGTACGGTCTTGCATTTGAGTCCAATCCTGATTTTCCAACGCCTACGCAACAAAAATCCAACATGGGAACAGGGAAAAAGCTAAAATAATCAGGGCGGGGCAGATAAACAAAACTGGAAAAACAGACAAAGACAGGAAGTGAATTTAAGAAGAAGGGAATTACAAAATAAAACAGGAAACAAGCAAACCAAACCCAAAATCATGATGTGTGTAGTTATTCTCAACGCCGTAATGCCTGCCACCGGGTCAAATACCCCCTCCAAATCAGACGAAAGGAGACGGTGGAAACAATAACACAAAATTAAAGTTTCCTGTCTGATTCTCCAAACTGGG
>NW_023339796.1:1708060-1708428 GCF_004916995.1 Morone saxatilis | reverse complement strand
AAAAAAACAGAACTATCCCTTTAAATAAAGCAACTACACACTTCTTCTACTGGTCCAGTGTTAAGAATGCAGGTTGGCTAACATCTAGTCACTGATCATCAAAAAAGGATAAATCAGTTAATTTCCAGATAAGTCTTAATTTATCAGTTTATATCATGTAGAATTATACCTCAGTGAGTAACTACGGTTCATAAAATCTCTTCCTCTGAAATATTGCCTGGTTTTCCATCCACTACATTCCTGCCCTCAGCTCTTCAACCCCCCTTATTTTGGTGGTTTTTGTCTGTCCTGAGAATCTAGAGGCCCCCAGGTTTGCAGGCTTCCCCCATCCTGATCAAAGACACTTCCCACCTCCTCCTCCTCCTCCT
>NW_023339796.1:1678061-1707960 GCF_004916995.1 Morone saxatilis | reverse complement strand
CCTGATTTCCCATGTGTGGATTTGTTTGTTGGGTTAGGCGTTGGATCGATTGGACAATGAGGGACCGTACAGGAAGAAGGATTTTTGCTTGATTTAATAGTCATAAAAAGTAAGAATGCAACAGAATAGAATCTCCAAGACGGCAGCGGAGGGGGGGGGGGGGGGCGGAACTAAGGGCTGAACACCGGGGAGAACTGTTTTTTCCGATTATTTTTGGACAGAGAGAGCAGGTGAAATTTATTATGGGCTTTGGGCGTAACAACCTGTGTAAAACAGACAAAGCAGGTGAAGTGAGTCACTCAAGCCAGAGGACAGATTCAAAATTTTCTTTTCAAAGTTTTTTTATCATGACACATAGAAATAGAATGGTTCTTTGCTAGGTCGGATTAAGAAAAGGATCAATTTAACTGCGACGTGTTTCGTATAATAGTTTAAAAGACCTGTAGAATTTCAGTAGTGCTGACTCTCATTTTACTACCACAGCCATATAGGTCTGGGCTGTGGAGGATTTGTTTATGAGCATATCCTGATTGAGTCGTGATGCTGTTTGTCTTCTGCTTTCTTTCTCTCCTGTCTGTGTTGGGCATCACCTCCGCCGTCATCGGTTATCTGTCTCATCAACGTCGGTGCGAGGACTTTTAATAGGCTCAGTGGTACTTAACTGATTCTAATATTTTATTACATGTACTACAGAGGTCTTTTTCGTCATTGAAATCCTCCCTGAATTTATCCTATATACCTTTATGTTGTCTGATTTTGGTTTGATTGCTCTTTTCTTTTATTTTGTAATTCTTGTCTTCTTGTGTCTGGTTTTGAACTCAACTTCCTGTCTTTTGTCTGTTTTCCCCTCCCGTTTTGTGGTTTTCGCTGCTTCCTGATTATGTCACGTGTTCTCTCCTGTCCTTCCTCCCTTTGGTATTGATCTGTGTTTCCCTTCTTTTTGTCTGTTTCGCCCGCGAGTTGTTAGCCCTGTGTGTGCTGGGCGCGCCTTCCCCGTGTTTCCTTGTTAGATTTATTGCATATATGCAGTGTTTTTAATGGCCTGATTAATATCAATTAATCTGTTCTGGGTACTCTTGCATTTGATGTCCAAATCCTGATTTGTCAAAGCATACGCAACAAAAAACTCCACACATGGGAACAGGGAAAATGGCTAAAATTAGGGGGCGGGGGGCAGTACAACTGGAAAGCGACAAAGGACAGGCGTGATTTAAGAAGGAAGGGGATTACAAATTAAACAGAAAAGCACCAAACCCAAGATCCATGATTGTTGTGTGTTTTCTCACGCCTCCGGTCTTTTATATTCCTCCTTCCCAAACTAGACGTAAAGGAGGTATCGGTTATTTTCTCAAAATTAAAGTCTTTCGTGATTCTTATATTTAATGGGATCTTCCCTGCGTCTTTTAGTTATTTTTAGTCAACACTCACCAAAAATTTTTTTCCTATCCTTTTTATAAGCCACTACCACTTCTTTTATTTTTTTTTGTCGTGTAAGACATGCAGGTTGCGTTCTTTCTGGTCACTGATCATTCATTATCGGTGTTTTCCAATTAGTCTTTTTTTACCTCGTTGAGTAATATTGTCTTCTTCCTCTGTATTGCCTTGGTTTTTCGTCCACTCTACATTCCTGGCGCCTCAGCCTCAACCCCCTTTTTTGGTGGTTTTTGTCTGTCCTGAGAGTGTAGGGCCCCCAGGTTTTCCCCCATCCCTGATCAAGACCTTTCCCCTCCTCCTCCCTCCCTCCTCCTCCTCCTTTTTGCGCCTCTTCCGCTTCTCGCTCCTTAGACACAAATCACTCGCGTTCCTCCCTCCCTCCTCCCTCCTTCTCGCTCCTCCTCCTCTTCCTCTCTCTGCCTTCGGCTCTTTTTGTGTGCGCGCCAGATTTATGTTAATTGTTGATTCTTGAGTATTGTTTGCGGGCCTGGTGGTTTGACGCAGGGGGTTGGGGAGTATTGCTTTTGTTCTCACGTTTTGTTTTCCCTTTTCGCTTTTTTCATATTTAAGGATACTCTGTGGTGCTCGCTTTGCTTAAGTGCCCGCCACACCACCCGCACGCCTTTATTTCACCAACTCTCTCTCTAGATCCGTAAATGAACCTCGCTGTCTTGGGTTGTGGTAGTTGTGTGGTTGGGTTCTGTTATTTTTTTTCTTCACGGTCCAGCTGGGACCCGGCGCGCCTCGGCTGGCGTTCGTGCGGTCTCTCTTGCTGCCCTCCTTTAAGTCCCTTTTTTTGCTCCCATCTCTCTCTCTTTTCTTACACCCTCTTGCCTCAGTCGTACTCGTGCGACCTCCAACTCTTGAAGGGGTGTGGCCCGGGAGGCGAGGGAAGTTTCAAAATGCCGCTTGGGTTTTTTATACCTTCTCGGCTTTTTTTTTCCTTCCTCTTCCCCATTCCTTCAAGGTTTTGCAAAGGGAGAGGCTCGCTAAGGCGGATTTTATTTTCGTTTCCGTTCCGATTTGAGGTTTATCAGAACTGACAATGGCCGCCTCCGCTCTGTTACAGTCTCTCCCCGCAACAGAAAGACAAACTCTGCAGTGAGTACGTAGTTGTTGCGCTTTCCTGGCTAGAAGGGTCTGGCTTATTGTGTTGTACAAAAGAAAAAAAAAAAGGCACAAACTGGTGCACCAGCATAGAAGGTGTGTGGAGGATGAGCCGCTGTCCACATTCTTTTCCTTCTTGTGCGGGCAAGGAAAGAGAAAGTGTGTATCTAATCGTCGTCACACAAAAAAAAAGTAGAGACTTTCTTGCGCTTTTTGTTTCTAGAAATTTGGTAGAGGAGGAGGAGGGAGAGGAAGAGGAGAAAAAACGGGTGGACAGAAAACAAATTAAATGTTTTTTTTTCTTTCTCTTGTTCTTTGTAGATTTAATTGTTGCCCCCACTTCTCTCTCTCTCTCCCTCTCTCTCTCTCTCTCTGGTCTCTTTTCCCTCCCAGTCAGTTTCTCTGTTTCTTTGAGATGTCTTCCTTCCTCCTTAACATCTATTTTTTACCTCCACTCTTTTCACATCGTCTCTGTCTTCCTGCTGCTTCTATCAACTAATGGTTTGGTACCTGTAGTTATTAGTTATGCTTCTCTGACATTATAAGGCGACGTGAGGTCATTATAAATGGGACTTATAGAAGTAATTAAAGTTTATTTGCCAGCCAGCAGATATTAGTCTTAGACAGAAATGTTGTTCAGTAAAGTCACATTAATATATATAAAGATTATGTAATATATTATTCATTCATCTTTATTCATTTATCCACATTAAGAGCGTCAAACCTCAGAACTCCCTTAAGTCATCACTTGAATATAAGTTACTATAAGAGATGAACAGTAACCTTGCTGACGTTCCATTTTAAAAAGAATCTTCACTCATAATTGTGTCTTTACAAATAGTAAGAATAACTAAAATCAACAACAAAATACAAATACAGCCAAAATATGGACCTTTCCAGGACATTTTCTTACACAATACAGGACATCCCTTGCTTACAAGCAGTCATATAAACTGCAGTAACAGTTCAAATCAAATAGAATTAATCTTTTTTTTACAGAAAATTCATCCTCTAGAAAGTGCAATTAACATTACAGTGCAGATATTTATCAACCACAGCAACAAGAAATTTGATTAAAAACATCACTGCAAGTCAGTTCTACTTTGCGTAATACCGTTTATCCTCCACTCCAAGGTTTGTGTAGGCAATCTGAATGAAGAGCTAAAATACAAAAAAAGCCAGGAAAACATGGATAATTTCCAGACTATTTGGTCATTTTAATTAATTTCCAGGATTTCCTGATGTTAGTGCACTTCAGGCACAGTTTCTCTGTGTTTGTCTCTAAACGAGGTAATAATCTGTTTGTAATATATCACAATGTCTGCTAATCTGACCGCTGTTTGGCCAGAGGTCATTCAGCCGACTGCCGGCAGCCACACTTTCGTTAGCTGCGGGGCATCTTGCCAGTCTGGCACGCAGTCAGGCTGATTGGCAAATATACAGGGGACCCCGACACACACACACACACACCCACAAACACACACACACAGAGGCATGTCAGATTTTGGCAGGGGCTGACGGAGCTCTGGTAGGCAACCTTCATGAGCTCAAAGGCTACAGGACGACTATCAAAGCCTGACAGGGAGCTTTAAGATCGGCTCAGTTTCTTTTAGAAAAGGCCACAAACATGCGGGCCTGTGATTTCCCTCACAAAGTCCTCTCCAACAGTTTCCTTTCCCTCTTTATCTTTTTTTATCCCGACAACAAAACACCACCACCTAGCAGTTTGTAGAGTCTGTGTGTGTGTGTTTGTTTGAGCAAAGAGGATGAATGTAATCGCCTTTCGCTGTTCTGAAGGGAGTCGGTATAAAACACCAGATTGACAGATGTTAGCTGGATTATCTTGGTGGCGCTTTGAACACAATCCAACACCATTTCATATGTGTGTGCTTTTGTTTGTTTGTGTGTGTGCGTATGACAGGTGCCAAGGAGATTGATATTGCAGCAACTCTGGAGCACCTGCGGGACCAGAGGCCGGGAATGGTTCAGACCAAGGTAACACACACACACACACACACACACCTGAATCTGTCCGTTCAGGTGGAAAACGTCACAGGCCACAGAAAGTGATACACTGTACAAACAGAAGCTTAGACTGTTAAAATCTAACATTTACATTTTAAAGAGTGTGATGAGGTCATTGCATTAATATACACATAGAATAGGTCAAGTAAGGAGCTTTACACACAGCATGTCCCCATTGACATATAAAAGATGGAGGAAATTACAGATCCTAAAAAGTGAAGCCAAAATATATTGATTGCCCCCTGGTGGCAGATGTTCAAGTGTTCATTTTTCTGATAAGTTTGGTTGTAATTAATACATTGACTTTGATACGGTGGTGCCAACCCTGATCACTACTGGGCTCCAAATGAGGTCACCAGTGTAAGATAAAACAGAGATGCCCTGCGTTTAAGATTGGAGAAATAATTATTGTAACAGTGTGCCGTCACCTAACACTGCAAGATTACAAAATGTAGCATCGGTCTCATGATCGCGCTGATCAATATTTATTTATTAGTCACGTTGACATGTGACATTACATAATTTTTGGTGTTATTCATTGGGCTGATTCATTGCAGTGAAGGCTGTAGTAGCTGTGATGAAATATATTCCATTACTGTTAGATTTGCAGTCATTACTGGTCTTCTGAAAGCGCCACTGCTGCGTCACTAACTTCCCCAACGCCGATGAGAACGGCACACTAGTTAAAAACCGTAAGCAAAGATCATTGTAAGCACATTGTCTAACAGACAGGTGTCCTCTGTCAATGCTAAAGGTGCTTCTGCACTGTCAGGAGGAAAAAAAATGTTGTGTTAGGTGTTTGAAACATGTCATCTCATCGTTGACAGTTTGCTAGGGTCAAACTTGTGACCTTCCCGTCACAGTACGGCCTCTCCTACAATCAGTCGAGCCTCCATTAAAACTTCATTGTGTTGGAAAGTTTCAGGTTGGCTGGTAGTCTTTATTCCTCGTTTCTGAGATAGGCTGGATTTGCAGTTTTTTGGGACTCATTCCTCCACATCAGGCAAGATCAATCGATTTCTAAAAAGTAATTGAACAGGTATTATAGTCAGGTCTGCCCAGATCATAGAGGAATATGTACAGAATTCAAATAGGGGGTTAAAACTCTGGAGAACCATGGAGAGTTATTATTAGAGTGAATGGAAGAGGTCACAAAGTTAAACATATTGTAAAGTTAGGAATCCTTTTAAACAAAATTACCATATACTGTAAATCACACTTCTGCACAGACCTCAGAGCTTTACCTGAAACAACTAGAGTCATTCCTTGTCACACTGTACGCAGGCCGATGCCAGGTCAGTCTGGAAACTTCAATTACCGGCTGATCTGTGAACATAATTAGAAAGAAAAGCCAAGATGTGTGTAAAACATTGGTGGTATCGATCGGGGCTTTATTAAACCATGTATCCTGAGCTAGCTGCTGTCACGGCTCTCTCACACATTGATTCCCCTTGTGGTCAGGGAGTCCCAGCCTCAGCACTCGGATTTCATTTCTGATTTTGATGAGGAAAGGTGTTGTTTGGACCATTAATCTTCCGCTTCCTGGACTGATACAATAAACTAAAGGTTAAGCATGTGTAGGTCTTCTAAACACAACTAAATATGACTTTTTAGATAAACAACACATACCACTGTTCTTTGCTGCCTAATGTTTTATTATATAATTCTCGCATTTGAGCACATTATCATTACTAGATATATTGAAACAGTTATCAGATCCAATACTGTGCTTATGTACTTGTAATTGTAATCATAAAACTACTCCGATACTGCGCCTGAACTCTGATCGGGCAAAAAACCCAAACCAAGCCCGCACCATGAAGGTTTTGTGTCTTTGCCTGATCCAGCAGGTTGTTTTGGGTCCTACCGGGTTCGGGCAGAGAACCAAAGCTTTGCTGAGCAGGTAGACGAAGGGGAAACATTAGCAACATTTAATTTGTCAAAGTCAGAAAGTGAACATCTGATGGAAATAAAACATGTTTTCAAAGTCATTGTACTCATATCGGTACTTGGTATTGGCAAGTACACATGTAAGTACTTGGATTTGGTCTGAAACAAAAAAGTGTATTTTTTTTTCAGCCCTGAGTTATGTCTGCAGGCTTAATCTCAGGCAGCATACATTCCTCCATCAATCACAGTGTTAGGGAAGCACGTATGTAGACTGAGAGGCAAAACTCGGGGCAATAAAACACACTTTTTTCCGTATATCTTCACATACCTTTGATGTGAGGCTTTCTTTAAAGTTCTGGAAACAGTTTGTGTTTGTCCCTTCATCATGACAATGCCCACGTCCACAAAGCCGGCTCCATGAAGAAATTGGTTTTCACACTCGCAGAGTCCTTCCTCAAGCCCTTCTAACACCTTTGGGATGAACTGGAACGCCGACTGTGAGCCGGAACTCGTTACCCAACATTAGTGTTCACTGGTGCTCTTGACTGAAACCAGGCTGCAGATTAATGCTCATGATTTTCAACTGAGGTGTTAGTTAGTAATGTATCAAGATTTTTTTATCAACTCAGAGCTTCTCTCAGCTGGACACCAAGGGGACACTGTTCAGAGAGATTTCAGTTAGTAAATCGAACTAAAACTATACAAGTGTTGGGAACAAAAGTAGCATTTTGTAGGACTTTTGTGAACTAGCCAAAGCTGATCATCCAAGTTGTTGAACACCAGGTTCATCATCTTGCCAAAGGGTTCTTTGGCAGCTCGTATCCCTGAAATTAAACTTGTGACTAATACACTTCACTCCAGACTGTTGCTTCTCCAAGTGTGTTTCAGTACTTTAAACTTTTTCCCGTTTCTTTGTCTCTCTGCAGGACCAATTTGAGTTTGCGCTGACGGCCGTTGCGGAGGAAGTGAACGCCATTCTGAAAGCTCTTCCACAGTAGGAAGGAGCACCTCCTTCTGATGGACCTCCTCATTCTCCTCTACTATCTAACCTAGAGGATGGTCCCAATTATTATGTTTCCTCGTCCCGTCTCCTGTCATTCTCCCCTTCTGTCTTGTCCTACATGTCATCCCAGTTTCTCCGGTCTCCTTTTCTTCCTTCAGTCTAATTGTTTTTCATTTTATCTTGTATTTCCTGTCCACTCCTCCTCTTCTCTTTTTTCACATTGTGTTGTTGCTCCCTGTTTTCTTGTTTCTGTCTTTACCTACCTTTTCCTTTTTACTTCCTCTTGTGTCCTCCAAATGGCGATTGTCTCATTCTTTACTTTTATCCAATCCTTCATCTTCTATTTTTAAATATCTCCTCCTTTTCTCTCCCTTTGTTTCCTTATTCTCCTCCTGCCTCCTCTCCTCTTAGTTCATCCTTTCACTTCTTCTCATCTCCCTCTCACCTTCCATCTTAGTAAACATTGTGCCAGGAAACCATTGAACCAATCCTGTACATAGATAGACCTTCCTTCTATTGTAAACGATCCATGCAGCCTGTTTTCCAAAGTGACATTTAAACATGTTTTGATAGCTTGATAAAAATGTTTCTCTATGTTCTGTTAAGAGTATGTTTATCACTGTTTATGTTTCTAGGCGAGGTTGACCTCATGGGCGTCAGTTGGGTATGGCAGGATTTGGGAATCATTATTACTGTAGTTGTACTAAAGCTCTGACCATCCAACCAAAATCACTTTTATCAAAATGAAAACACATGTTTTTATAATTCTAAATTGAATAAATGTGACGATATCATCTTGGGCTCTACAACAGACATTTTTCACCATTTTCTGAAACTATATTGACTAAACTAAGTCCAGAAATGAATCAGTAATGAAAACAATCATTAACTGCGGCCCTAGATATGCATATAATTTCCCAAATAATGTTCAATGTAAGTATTTCCCACTTTGCTATTTCACCAAATTGACGCCCTTGACTGGTCTTTTGAGTGTGTGTGTGTGTGTGTGATGTTGATCATCATGTTCGTATCACAAAAATCGTATTTGTGTCTGATTTTTAGTGCTATGCTTTCTGATGTGTTTTCATGCAGTATGCTAGAGTGTCACAGTGTAACTCATCCATGCCAGTAAGGTAGATATGAGGCAAAATACTCTAAAAGAGTGATTTCATCTCCCGTTGAGGATTATTTTTCTTAACAGCAAGTGATGAAAAACTGCCAGTAGAATGTTGTTTTCAAAGTGTGGAGCAACTCCATGAAACATCTGCAATTTCCCACTTATTTTAAGAAAAATAATAGATGCTGGTACAGAATGTGAGGTGAAATAACATGGATATATATTTTTTTCAATGTGTAATTTTCATTATCCCAGTAGAAGCAATATTGTGTTTCTTCAACCTGAATCGTTATTTCTTGTGGACAACCAATATTGTGGCTTGTCAGTGAAGTTACACTCATGTCTGCCTTAATAAAAACACAGTAGAAGGATTGGTAAGTGTGTCCAGCCACCTGGAAACGAGTGCTAGTGTGCAACGCTTCATTTTAAAATGGCCTTATTCCAGCGGATTAACCTGTGGATTAAAGGTTTGCTGTGCTGCTACTTAATGAAAATCACTCTGATAAACACTGAAGAACGTGCTGTCTTTAATAATCTGGGGGCAGGAAGTTACCATCTGTCCAAAAGTTTGTGAGAGAAGTGTGAATTGTGTTCTTTAAATAATGAATCATTAATTACTTTGAACTACAGAGCACTGGAATGAGGCCATTTTACAATAAAGTGTCTCTGACTAGAAGTTTTATGATAAAAGAGGATAGTCTTGCTTCTGAATAGCAGTTCTTCTATGTAGCATTAATGGATGATTTGTACATGTACAGTAGCTGAACCTTTATTGCATTGAAACTAGTTTGCAGTGACACTCGTTAGCTGGTTTTCCCAAAACCATCTTAAGACTAGCTAGGTTTTTGTTCTGTAGTAAATGAAAGGAGCATGTTTAAACCCATTTACTACAAACTACTTGTTCTTTACGTTGCTGCTAACCAAATCATGTTCCTGTCTTGTGAACGTGTTATTTAATCTATATTCCAGGCAGCCTGTTGGTTTCCGTTTTCTGTCGAGGATAAGAATCTATTAGTGGAGTAATTATTGTTACAAGATAATGCAGAGTGGATTTTGAAGAGTCTGCTAGTTGATTATCCGATTGTATGGAAATGAATGGAACCCAGTGGCTGCCATGAAAGCAGACTACATTAAAAATCTGTAACTTTCCGTCATGCATTAGATGCAATCACTCACACTAGTCTGAGCCGTGGTGCATTTTTGTACTTGGCTTATTTAAGACTCCCACTGCACAATTAGAGGCCTGCTTAGGCTTTTAAACAACAATAACATTATTCATAAGTGTGTATTGGCCATTTCTGATGTCGAATACAAGCCTAGAGATCATTTTGTTTTTCTTGGCTTTCCCAACACAAGAGATCTCTCAAGGAAAAGGCTTGGTTTTACCCATAAATCACTGCGTTTGTGGGCTGAGAGAAATAATACTCACAAACTACTACTTGTGGTAGTTTTGTGGTAAATATTCGTTGACTTGGATAACATTCAAAGCTAGTTCTAAGAGAACAGAGCTCAAGAGAACAAAACACTACTAACATTTGGGGTGAACACATCCATGAAGATGACTTTGGGAAACAGCTCATAGTTTGTGGAAAATCAACTTAATTTCACTACTTTCGATAGGCTGACAGATCCTATCATTCAAATTCTACTTCAGTATGTTTAATCATATCTGAATCACCAATAATATGACTTGCATACACTATGCTACAAGTGCATGGCTATTTACTTAGCGCGCTGTACTTTCCTGTGGCCTCAAGACAATCTTAGCAAAGCTCTTCAAGCAAACAAACAAATGTTGGTTATCTCTTCACTTTATTTCAGACTATGTATTGCACAAGAAGCTCCAAGTGCACCTTAACAGTGCAAAAGCCAAGGATTATCATCTCTAAACAGTGCAGATCATGGTTAAAGCGAGTTAAAAGGTGGTGCAGTATCAATATGATGCAACACCGCAGCAAGCCGGTGTCATGTTGTTGGAGTCGACTCCATTTTTCATCACAAAAGTGAAACATGCTGCAAGAAATGCTCGTTATAACAGCTTGTTTGATGTAGAATGAGATCTTAATTTGTCTGCCTTTTTAAAGATACTGTCATGTATGTTATAAAGATGTGGAAATAAGTGAAAGTGAAATTTTCTGATTCTACCGGCCATTTTTAATGAGTCAAACTTGTTATTATGGGTGTTTTTTCTTCATGGAGGATGCTCAGTAGGTCATATCCCCCAATGCTGTTATTTATTTCACACACTCAATATCAAATATCAATAGATGGCTGGTCTGTTGCATTAACACTGTACATAAACAAAATAAAAACAAAAACAGAAGATATTTTGTTCTATTGGTGTAAACAACTTGTGAATAAAGTGTCATTGTTGATGCAGTATCGTAATGCAATCCTGACTTGTGAGTTTTGTCTCCTTTCTCTGTCTTACCACTGCCGTACATAAAACTTATGCTTGGGGCGTAACTGTACACAATAATTTTTTACCATCTGGGTGGGCGGTGAAACATCTGTTTTATAGAGCTCTGAACAACCGGCTGCATTTTAAATCAGATACAGTGTCGCTAGGTTAGGCCTGATAGAAAGCGTCATCATGTTTGCAGCTCGTCATTCACCATTTTCCAAACTTTTTATTCTACACTCATCCAGTGAAAGTTTTCTGAGAACACCTACTCTTGTCCTTCAGCAGCTCTCTGTTTCTCATTCACAATTTTACACTTCAGAGTTACTCGCAGGGAAGAGCTACACTTCAGTCTTTCCACTGATAATCGCAGGTCACACAGAAGTCATGATCGGTAAACGTATTAAGTCTCAGGGTCAGTTCGCTTTCGCTTTGTTCAAGAGGAAAATGAAAAAAATGCAAAAGCTTTTCTTTTATAGATTTTAAATTAGTACACAAGTACACAGTGGCCATAATTCCAGCTATAAAAAGTCACTGAAGGATTTGCATCTTGTCAAAAAGTACGCTAAACAACAATAAGCAATAAGTCCATATTGCTCCATCCATTCCTACGCATTGCTTACTTACTTAGGGGTCACCAAAGCTTCACAGGAGGTTGCGAGGCCTTGAATTTAAGGGGTGAAAGAAAAAACAGTAGGCCTGTATCTCAGCATTTTAAACACTGTATTTGTCAAAAAAGAAGCCTATTAAGTATGTATGATTGTAATAATAAAATTAAAAAGAAAAGTTCCCTAAAATTATTAGGATGCTGAATCTGCTCAAAATTCATCCAAATGGCTCAGTTATTGTGTTCACTATCTGGGTTCATTGTACAGTTTGTCAGTTGTTCTGTATTGTTATTGTAATGCATTGAATATAATATGAAATATCCATTAAATATGTCATGTAGTCAGTGGTCCATTAACTCAATGATAGGAAAGGTTGGGAACCATCCACCTGCACTAGGACAGCACAACTCAAGCCACTGGAAAATGGAAACAACTAGTGACACCAATCATGAAACCAAACCACGTGAGAAGTAATGTAAGCGTAAAGCAGATTCAACGCCACGGATAATAAAATCCATGATAAAAGGTTTGGCTGACTTTGTAAAATGCAACGGCTATGCAGAGAAAAATATGTGACTATGAAGTTGCTCGATGTTCCATTTTGGAGATGGAGACCAGCCCCTTCTCCTAGAAATCGTTATAACTAATTTACAACAGAAAATACGTTCTTAGGGAAATGTATTGAACAAATATCTTTATCTAAACACTCGTAGTGACTGCAGCATTTTTTATTAGCATTTAACATTTTCCCTAACCTTAACCAACATTACTGTGGTGCAACAGTCCTCTCCAACCACCTCCTTGCAACTCGGCCATGTTGCATAAATGTAGTATTTCATAAAAGGTTTGTGATATACAAATGTAATTTCTAGGAGACAGAGATGCTGGAACTGAACCGTACAGTAAATGTGCTGTAACACCAAAAATATGAGCTAAAACAAGCTAAAAAGCTCCACACAGCTGCAGAGTTTAGACTAATTCTACATGATTGGAGCACTAAGAGCAACCCATGTCGTCATCTGCTTTTTTCACAGCAGACATTCTGATTTTTAAAACTATGAACATTTCAGATGGGTTTGATTGTTTGTTATTAACGGTTGTAACAATCAGCCCCTCAATTTAAAAGCCTTTCTGTTGCCATAATGCAATTTCTATGTTTTCTTTACACATAGGCATGACACCAGCGTGGCATTATTATTCACCCAGTGTCTTTTTAGATGAAGCGGAGTGGATGAATAGCTTTTTTAGAGTGCTTATTCAGGTGAAACAGCAGCTTGGTATTGATCGTGGAGAAAACGACCTCGGTACATAAGCTAGTGTTGCTGGCCAGCAGTGTTGACTTAGAGAGTAGGAAGTAGGGAAATCGATTTAGCGAGATGCTGCTTTCTTCAATGATGAGTCATATGAGGAGATTTAGAGTGTCTAAGTGTTGTATTTTCACACCAAGCTGAACACGGACGGCATCTTCCACCGTTCTATATGCAGACTCACAGCAGCAGGGATCAGGATGGATCTGAGAAAGATGCCTTGAAGTAGGAGCCAGCAAATGTGCAGAAGTTTTGGGTCTTAGATTTGGTTCACATGATAGCAGCTTCATTGAAGACTTCATTAGATGAAAAAAAATCTTTCTTCTTCTTTGAATTATCTTTGAAAAGGTGCTATTCAGATACACTTTACTTGGTTTACCTAGTGTTTCCAGTAATTTGCATTGTGGCTTACTTTTTAATGGGAATTTAAAGACTACACCCTAGAATGTAGTGATGCAGATAGTTTTGGTTTTATTGTCCGAGGTGACTGAGACTTCAGCCACTAGCCCCATTCAACAGTGGTTAATAGAAAATTGTGTGCACACAACCATTAAAAAAGCAACATTTTAAACTTTCAACTTCAACATTTGCCATTGTTTATCAATGGTGGGTTATTATAGGATGACTTTAGGTGGTCTGATACCTGCCAGTCGGCGTTGCACCTGTCGTTGTTGGCTGTGGATGTGAGTGACACCGGCACAGGCGTAGACAGGAGGTTTCTGGTGGGACTGAGCATCCGATTTCTTATTTGTCCAAGAAACTTGATTGCTATGAGAAGTATTCCATAGTGCATTAGTTAGTGCTGCAGCTCACAACTGTCCTCGTGTTTTCAGAACCAGCCATTCCCTCCCAGTCCATCAGTGTGTTTCTGACTTTTTTTTACATCACATGACCTCCACGCCCATCTGCACCTGCTCCCGCTTCTCTAATTAACTCCCCAGAAAATATACCTGCCCTTTAGCCTTGATTCCCTGCCATACTGTCTATTGTGCCATCCCAGTTGTAGCATTTTAGCCCTCTGTCCTCTTGCCTTGTTATGACCCATTCCCTGCATTTAATTTGGACTTACGTTGAGCAACGACAGAGTAAACCTTTCTTTGACCTCACTCCTTTTGTCTGCAGCATTTGACTCATCAGTTTTTCTGAGTAGTTACATGAGTGATTACTTCATTTTCAGTGCAGTGTATACAGAAATTCAGAGAAGCCTTTCTTTAAAGACAGAAAACATCTACAATAGGATTGTAGTTGATACATTGCCACTGTAATTGACTAATTCATATTCTTGATTTCAAGGCCAAACCACTGTTGGATTCGGGCTCTCGGTGAAAGAAGCTGTAAAGATGATGAGTTGAGTTTACTATGAAGAAAAAAAATCTCACACACGCTTGTATTTGCAAATATTAAGTTTTCAAGGATGTGGAAATATGTTTATATTCCCTTTGACACGTAGGCCTATTTGAAACAGTACAATGGGGATTTTAACAGGCTTTTAAGGGCCTGTGAGGTCATGAAACTCATTCAGCAAATAAATGAATTTGAGAACTTTTAATGCAAGAAAAAAAGGGGAAAAAAGACGACATAATCGCCTCGACTTTTTTGTCCTTGCAGACAGCAGCATTATGCACTGAGACTTTATTTCACATCTAAACACGATGCCCGAGCATGCAGTAATAATATTACTCAGGCTTTCTGTCCACACGCAGCTTCAGCGGAAATATTGTCAGTTATTCTCCCGCTAGCTAATGAGGTTCCCTGAAAGTCAGCAGTCATGTCTGTGTGCAGTTCAAAATCATCTGCTGCTATTTGTAAAAGCATGGAGTAGCTGTTCGCCGTGTCACTGCCGGGGCTGCTAATGGGACATTGTTATTCTCGCAGCGAGAAGAAATCAGAGAGGCTTATTGCAGTTCACAGACAGATGCAGGAGTTTTGTTCCAAAACGAGACGTCTGCAGTTTAACAACGGCAGTTCAAATGTTTTGCCACCCATTCGTACATTAGTCTGCGAGGAGCATACGCACGCAGTTGGATATTCTGTGAGTGAGTGATCAATAGCAGCCGTCGTGGACAGTCTCTGAAATGTCAGCGTGAATGGCAATCACACACAAACACTGTCATATCACATTTAACTGGTTATTTATCTGAGGGTTTACTGAGCACACATAAAATAAAACTCAGTCCTAAAAACAAGTTTGTAAAATCTTTCACCTGGGAGCTTCCAGCACCAGCAGACTCCTGTCACTGATGTTTTGTGGGTTGAGTACTCGTCTAAAGGGCACAGAGGGGCCTATAATGGCTCCGTTTGCACTTTTACATTAAAGGTTCAGACAGCAAAATCTAGTTTTTACGTGCATGTGCACCACTTTTAGCATTTTTGTTAACTGAAATGAACAATATTTAATTTCTGCCGCTGCTCGGCAAATAAAGGCAGTTCTTAAGACCCAAAAAGTATTTTGCAGATGTAATTAATACGTCTCTACATATCATAGTAATGGTGCAGAGAAAGATTGCACTCTGGAACCTGGTTTTACCCATCAAAACGTCATTGGGCCGCAACAAAAGTTACAGTTTTTATCCAAAACCGATGCTTAATATGTCAGTTTATCAGTTTATTTTACGGAATCATTTTTGTTTTGCTTTTCAAAAATCAAATTTGTTCTGCTGTACAAAACATACTTTATTTTAAAATTCTCAAGTTATTTTTATACATACAGGCTAACTGTAACTAACTAACTGCATACTACATCATACCTGGAGCCTCAAGGCAAGTTTGGTCCCTAGGATTGCCTTCACAACAAGTATAAATCATAATTAAGATTTTTGTTGTAGATAATAAGTTAAAATAGTTTTCTTTTGTCTAACCAAAGCCAAAATGTTTAGTTTACAATACTTACGTACGTAATTTCGACAGTCCAGTTTGAACTGTCTGTCAGTCACAATCCCTGTGTTATTTGTCCCTTTCTGCTCCCACTAGCTCCACCCTGGTGTGCTACACCTGATTGTTAAATGAGGTGCACCTGGCCTGGGAATGAAGCACTATACCAGCATCAGAAGGAGAGGTCTTGCGTCTCGGTTGTTTGTCTCTATGTCTCTGAATCCCACTGATTTGGTTGTTTAAAAGGTGTCTTCTGTGGTTGTTTGGGTCGTAACAAATGGAATGAATGACTTCATGAATTTGTGCATGCAGCGTTAGCGTCTCTTTCTCACCCATCTGTATGTCGAGTTTCAACCAAAATAGAAATCATATAAATTAGCATCACATTTGACATCAAAGATCACCTTTGAACAAAATGGGGGTCACGATCTTGTTCTGTTTATTCTTCTTTTGGTACTGATTGTCCCAGCCTGTCCCGGGAATCCAAGCCGTGCAGTCTTTAAGTAAATGGCCCCTGAACTGCAGGTTTCTGCCGGCTTTCATGTCTAAACTGATGGGTGAGATAATCAGGAGGTTGTTTCACTGGGGGGAAATCTTCGCAGTGAAGGTGACCGAGGGCAGTTTAAATGGTTTGAGCCCAATTTCCAGCAATACTTACGACCCAATTATCATCATACAACGTTCAGGTGTATTTGTACGGCGCTGTGCAGGATTTGAACGATTATCACTTCAACCTGCATCTCAAAGAGACTTGAAGGAAATTATTAAAAATGAAAAAAATAAATAAATTCTTTCATTTAAATCACCCCTCAGATCTCTTCTTATTACTGCCTCGTCCAATTGGATTACCAACGGCCACGGCTGTGACTCTCGCCGCTCCACTCGGTCCCATCTCCCCTGCCCAGTTCACCCGTTGTGAGGACACTTCTGGCATTTAGTTGATCATTTTCATCGGTGTCACACGTGCGGTGGCCCCAATATCGCTCGCCGTCACTCATCATTAGCACGTTTATAAGCACGCGTCCGATGGCGGCCCTCACGGGGAATTTAACCATTTGCATAGAAAAATTGCTTTGCTCCATGCAACGAGAAAGGACTGTTTTGCATAATTACAAATGATGTGCGGCTGCCGGACCAGACTGACATGTGCACGTGGGAGAATTAGGAGGAGAATGGGACAGTGATAGATATGATGTGTGTCGGTGGACATGAAGGACGATCACCGCTGAAAATGCTTTGGTTTCATGTGTTGGAAGGTGGAGACTTATTTTATTTCCTGTGTGTATGTTTTACATACAGCTTTTTTTATTCCTCTTGTTTTTGTATATTATAATATTGTAATAATACATCTTGTTTGATTCATACTATTCCCTTACACCCCAGTATTTGTATGCGTGTGTGTATGTTTAGCACAAGTTACAGAGTGACAAAATACCAATCCGACATACAATGTGATTTATGTTTACATTATATTTACAGATTTTAGCTTTAAACTTTGACTAGAAACAACATTTAATGTTTAAAAGAGAACCTAAAGGTCCAGTGTGTAGGATTTAGTGACATCTAGTTGTGCAGTTGCAGATTGCAGCTACCTTGTGAACGCCCCTATCTAGAGCCAGTTTGGTTTGTCCCTTCTGGGCTACTGACACATTGTGCTTATATGGTCTATACACTTTGGATAGAAGTGTTTGCCCTGTTTCCAGTCTTTACACTACGCTAGGCTAACCGCATCCTTTCTGTACTTAAAGCAAGGGTAGTTAAGGGTAGAAACTAGCAAGAGACGGCTAGATTTCTCCTTTCAGGTCTTCATCCAAAGCCACTCATCCAACACACATCAACACGCAGTGCCTCAGCTCATTCATACGTAGTAGCTGCCAAAAATTCCACCCAAGACCAAACGAACCAGATAATTACCTGTCCTCCAGTTCTCGCTACTGTTGGAAGAGCCGCCCTGATGTTGACTCTGGTTGTTGCTTTATCCAGACTTTTTGTTCAGAACCTTTTTTAACTTCTGTGTCCATTTTCTTTTTATGTAAAAAACGTGCAAACTGTTTTAGGTAAAGGCATTCAGTATTGGTATTAACGTAAGATAATTAGCCTGTCGCTGTCCAGTGATCAGTGGAGAGCTTTACTCTGTCACATGTCACTTATGTGAGCCAACAGTTCCCATCACTATCCAAAATTAGTAAGCCGAATGTAAATTTCCCAAAAGTCCTCAGACCAAAGAGGTGTTGAATAAAAACTTTTTTTAAACAATTAACAACAGCTGCTTTTAAAACATGGCGGTGAGTTTAAATATTGAAAATAGACTCATGTCCTGTTAGACAAATCAGGAAAATGAGCAGTGTTTTTTTTAATGTTCTGTTGGTTAGATACTTTAATACTGTGGTCAGTGTGGTGTAAAAAGCTGTGATTATTTTCATTTTCAACTCACTATGAATTATGTGTTGGTTAAATAATAACTTCTAATAACAGGGTTGAGATCCTCTGTCTACCTCTGCCACAGCTTATGGACGCACACAAACAGCTTTTTCATTCATAAGAGATGTAGGACTGTGATCCTCTTAAACAATAATCTCTCCCAGTGAGCTCAGGATAAATGAATGTTAATTTATCTGAATAGGAAATGTATTTCTAATTCAGAGTCAAAAGCTCACAGTTTCATGAAGTTCTATTTTATTTTTAATCAGCTTCTCTGTAACTGCTCTGTCTGACATTCGGTGCTGGGCAGTGTCCCCGGGGCATGTTTCTGAATTTAGGAACTGAGGTTTGAGTGTCTGACTTCCCGAGTCAGAGCTTATTGCTAGTAGGCAGTGGGAAAGTGCAGGCTAACAGCTGACAACTACACGTGGCTGGGAGGTGAAGTTCTTTGATCAATGCAGTTAATGAAGCATTTTCTTGTCTGTTCTCTGCAGCCACAGATTTCCAGTCGGGAATTAAAACCAGCAACCCTTCTGAGTAAAAACATCCCTACCACCTCAGTGTCCGGCAGGTGCAGCATTGACAGATTTAAGTCTTTACTCTATCTAAGGAATAACCAGGACTCTTCTTGTCAGCTGAAAATGTGATGCTCAGTTTGGATTCTGTTTGGCGTTATTAAGAAGCAGCTCCATGCAGCAGCCACAAACTCCAGTCAGCCCTCCTGCAGGCTGGGACATATATTATGGACTTCACTAGCACTAATCAGTCCCCATGAGATTAGTCAAGAGGACTTTGTCTGTCTGTGCTCAGCATTCACTGGTTTAATGTTGAGTTTCATTAATGTGCCCATGCTGCCAAAGAACTCAAAGCCAGCAAGTCTTTCAACACTGAAAAAGTAAAAAATATATACAAGATGAAACCGAGACCGGTAACTTCCTGGAGTCCAGAGTTTGTTTCTGACCAGTTTGAAGTGTTTACTCTTTAACAATAATCTCTGTTGTGATCATCTCTATATGTAATCAGACCCAATAACCATCTGAGCCTGTCAAAAACAAACACTTTTAGTGGATGTACTAAATAATGTAGCAGCCATTGTAGCCCAGCTAAGGCGTAGAGACCATTTTCACATCAAACTCAGTCAATTAAGGATTTATTTCAACCAAACCAACGTTGGTGATTGTTAGAACAGTATAAAGACAAACAAAGATGGTTTTGATTGAGTTTTGAAGATGAGTTTTTTAGGCTGTGAGGTAAAATTACAGTTTTTGTTGATGGAGTCTGGTGGGCTGGAGTTCCCGTATGTTTTGGTCTGAAATGCTGGTGCTCTAGTGTGACATCTAGAGGCAGTGAATGTTATACATAGAACCTTGAAGAAGTAGGACATAATCCTCCTACATAGCTCACTTTCTACATCCAGGAAAAATAGCGATAAAAAAATGACTGCGTACATGGTGGCAAGCGAGGATGAGATTTATGCAGCTGCATAAATCATTTTTTAAATTGTTGTTTTTCTATTGTTGAGAAAAAACGTCAACTAGCAATCGCTACGGCAGCTTCTGTGTCAACTGAAAATGTCATCAGCGGGACAGATACCTCCCTGGAAGAAATGAGCGTGAATTAATAAAGTAAGACCAAATGGCAATTGGCAGTTGGATTATCAGGCTAGACACTGATAGCATTGTCAGTACAAAATCAATCCTGCCTCCTGAATGTGGCACAGACAGTTCCTCTGCTGTCCTCTCTCAGCATAGAAAGCACAGTAAACAGATAACTGTTAGCAAGATCAAACAGACTGTATGTGATAGATTTCCATGAGGTCTCTATGTCTGAAATGTATTTATCATCATACAACACAACATTCTTACACATAAGTTTTGCAGTTGCTTCATGTTACACACAGAAAAAGATATAGTAAAATAAACCAATATACACAGTTATTTCTATACATATATCTATCTAGTGAACTTTAGTTACCTCCTGGATTTTTCTTTCTTGTTTTGTTGGCCTCAGCTTGTTTTTACCTGGACTCCTCAGCTACCTTCAGTTATTTTGTGTCCCCTGTCTGCATTTGGGTGAACTGAAGCGTAACAGGTTTAACATAATAAAACCTTAAATTAAAGATGCGACTGACTTGACGCTTAAGACCGACATGTTGATTTGTCTGACACAATGTTTAGGAGACGGGGTTGTAACTTGAGGAAAGTAACAGTCTGTGATTGGAAGTGAAGCTGATTCACATCTTCATCCTCTCGCTCACTTTCAGCCATTTTCCTTGAGATGATATCTGGGGCAGCTTTGAGGTTGTGAGTGCAAAGACAGACGTTAGCGAGCTCCTCAATTTATCGACCAGCTCAAATCTGCTGTCACACGCTAACACTGGTGCGGCGTGTTTGCTAAAGGTCTGAGCTCAGAGTCTCACCACCGAGCAGAACTTTCCATCGATGCCATTTCTCGGCCAACTTCCTCCTCTATCTGTCTCGCTCCGGTGGCGTTGGCAGTGGAGGAGAGAGCGGGGAACGGAGAAGAAGACTCGAGGTGATAACAGAGCCAGAGATAAAACAGACAGAGAAAACGCACACACACAACGAGCAGCAGCGTGTTCAGACGGATGTGTTCGAGAGCTATTAGAACCTGTCACAGTTGGCTTGTCACGGATCTGGTACACACACACACACACATCCCTGCACCTTGCACAATCCTAATTCTCACAAGTGTACACACACTAGCTGACACACTCCCTGCTGTGGCAATCATGCACACACGTTGCTTCCTTCATATGTGTCTCTCTATAACACACAAACACACACACACACAGACACGTGTCTGCCAGCCTTCTCTGGGAATCAAAGACTGCAGCAGCAGGTATTTTCGATGTACAGACTTGAGCAATTTTTAAAGATAAGAGCTGCGACTGAGTGGCTCCTCTGCCATCTGGGTGGTGCGTGTGTTAGGGAAAGAGAGAGAGAGAGAGAGAGAGAGAGAGACAACAGACCAAACACTTCTGTCTCTGCAAATGTCACCCAGAGTCGAGGAGGAGGGACACCTGTGGCCGGGTGTGTTGGATAAAGGGTGTCTGTGAGCAAAAAGCAAAAACTTTTATTCTGAATTTTTGGAAGTTAACATGAGAAAGCTTTTATCTCTCCCGTAGGTGTACGCAGATTCTGAAAGGGTGTGATTTGGCAACACAAAATGGCAACAACAAAAAAAAAAGATGTAAGAAAGTGTTATTACTGCAACCCTCTACTGTTCAGGCGATGGTTAATGAGAATAATATGTTTGAGACTAATTAAGTTTGAGGTAACAATTTGCCTCCTGGAATCTTTCCAGCGTTTCCACCCACCACTTAAAAGTATCGCTAATGTACATGTAATATGAAGGTATTAGTCAGCTAAATCTTTTAAAAGCTGTCGGCAATCTTATGTAGGCCAGGCAACAAACTCAAACCTGCTCCACCATGGTACAGAACTTTCTGTACCATTATGTAACAATAACTGTCAAACACCAAACGTTTGCACTGAATGCATCGTCAATTTCTTTCTCTTTTTTACACTTGACATGTGACATCAAGATAAATGGAGGGGCAGGTTGACAGGTTTGTTTCTTATGAATAAATCAATACAATAAACTGGACAGTTTTGTGTCATTAGAACTTAAATGTGTCCGTGAGAATTACACAGTTGCATTAATTCTGTGTTTTTCACCAACGAGAGCCAACTCTGTCTCCTAGAAATTACATTTGTATATTACTAAACTGTCTTTATAATTAGATTGTGGTGACAATGGATTCACAATTTGGATTATTATATTACAATATTCATGTTACATGCAGTGGAGTCACAAGCAGGGCAGGTGTACAAAATGCAAGATTGTCACGCCACAGTACAGGGTTTACGTCCAGACTCTTGCAACAAAAGCACTTTGCCACTAATGTTAGGGAGAAATCCCCAAAATTGGATTAAATGTTAATAAAAAATCTCTGCTGACTTTTGAAAAATGCCATTGTTTCCTGCTACAGTCGAATTGAAACTGAGCAGCCAATAAGAGCAGTTCAACTCGCAGTATGTCACCTCCGCTGGCTCCAAAAAAAACGTCATGGCGTTGACCGTATTGCCAAACTCAAGGCTTCAAAACGGTTCTCTACATACCAATGGATGACGTTACAGTAGGTTCACATCCACCGCTCGATGTTTATCTGCACGACAATATGAAGCAGAAGCCTTTGTCCTGTTGGGCAGCATTCAGTTCACACGACGAGGATACGTATTCCAAGCATCTGATGTATCTCTCTGTTGTGTTCTGTCTGAGCATCTACATGAAATTCTGTCTGGGAAAGTGGAGGTGGTGTGAGAGCAGCATTGTCACCTTCTATCAAGCAAATAGAAAAGACTTTGATCAGACAGGAAGGCAGCTCTTTGATGCAGAATGACCCAGCATGTCTTTTGAGTAGTGAGGGAAAGATTGCATTCAGCATCTCTGTGCACTCCATGAAGGTAATAATATTCATTTTACACTTTTGAAGGGATAGGCTGTCGTTCTGTGCAACAATGGAGTTAAATTCACCAGATTACCGTTCATACACACAATTAATAGTCAGAGGTCACTATGTTTTGTCAGTTTTAATCAAGTCATCAAGTGAGAGTGCAAGGAAAAATAACTGTTAATGTTACCTAAGTACATTGCCTTTGTTGAGTTAAACTGGTGCATTTAGGAGTGAACACATTAGATTCAACCTCCTTAATCTTAATCATGAAACACAGGCTAAACTGAACTGCAGCCAAAATATACAATAGAATTACCTGAATATCAGCCTATATTCAGTAGGTGATTCAGAGAAATGCAACCATGTTCACTCGTCTGATTTACTATTGATAATGGTGAAAGAGAACATGGGTTTTTGATTTTCCAATTCAGCCCACTATTTTACAAACTCTGAATTCCATTAGATTGTGTATGCTTCTTTTATTTTAGACTATGCAGCTGTCTACAGTGGCCATGAAACTCACATTTTACTGGCGTAACTGTGATGACGCATTTTGTTTTTATGCTGATGAACGAGGCTCAGACAGTTTGGGGAAAGACAGAATAGTAGAGAGACTTTTAAAGAGAGTGATAAGACAGACAAAAAAAGAGACAGTGACAGAGTGTTTTAGGGAAGGTTGGGGTGTATACAACAACTTCTTTTCAGTGATCCATTTTTGAGTACTACGTAGCAATGTGGAGACCTATTTGTTGCCTTTTTATTTTCTTAAATGATATACTAACTCTATTGGGACAGGATACTTATTTTGGACAAGTTGGGTTATTTTAATATTACATGCATTCACTTTCCAGTTACAGTAACAGACAAACATAATCCAAACAGTTACGAACCTAAGAGTAGAACTAAGAGTGGAAAACTATCAAACAAAAGGAAAATACAGTTTTATAAAAAATAATAATAATAAAAATCATATAGTTTATAATTCATCATTTCTACAAAAGGGGAGAAAAATAAAAGTAAAACAAAAACAACAAAAAGAAGAAAGCTTAAGGAAAGCAGCCCCATTAGCAGCTACAGCGTCATACCATCTATCATATTGAATATTGTTATGTTCCAGGAAACTGTAGAAAACATTCCAAAGTCTGTAAAATTATCAAGTTGGTTTTTTGTAAAATTGTTCATCTTTTCAAGGGCCAAGTGAAAAGTTATTACTAAGGATGTGAGGCTAGAGGGGGTCATATGCTGTACATGGTGTAAAACCCCTTGAGGCAAATGTGTGATCTGTGGTGTTGGGCTGTATAAATAAAATTGACTTGACTTGACATGCACTTGTCAGTAATTTAAATCCTGTCTGAAGCACATTCGCTGTGAGTTTTCCTCCCGTAGCCCAGTAATTACAGCTCCTTTTATGGCTCCCTCATTGGTCCTCCCACAATCAACAAGTCCTCCAAACAGAACCACAAAATACATTGTTTGTCATTACGGAGCTGGTTGCAGAGCAGAGCCTTGGCTGAGACGAGCGACCTTGAGGTCCAAGGAGTGAAGCAGTCAGAGTTAGGGTTGTACAACAGCCTGGAGGTATGAAGGAGTAACTCCCTACACTGCCCTGCAGGCTGGCACCATGCAGGGTCATGAACTGGATACCATCTAGTTAACGGAGAAGTATTGAAACTTTCCACCAGACAGGCAGCAGCATTCTGGATTAGCTGCGGCAGTCCAGGTGGGATATGACAAGCAACTGGATAAGCACCTGGGCCAGGAGGAGTCTGCAGGGGAGTATTCCTGTGTACAGAAGCAGCTCCTGTAATTGTCCAATGGCTAACATGCTGTCCAGAACAAATATTTTAATACCCACCCCCCCCATAATATTAATCCAAACGGGGCTTAACAGGGTAAACCTTGTCCAACCTGCTCCGGCAATACTGTACCTAATTATGCTCATGCCATTAAAGCAAATTTGAATTAATGCTAAAAAGACAGGATGAGTGAGTGATAGAGAGAGCGATGGTAATAGAGAGAGAGAGTGATGAGCGAGAGTCCAGTCATCAGCATTTCAGATTCGCTCCTCCATGAGAAATCCAGCCATCCATAATGCATCATATGTCTCCTAGCAACAACCGGGAACCTAGCAACAGGATCTTAGCAACAGCAACAAACTGCCGCCTCCTCGCCTGGCGGCCAATCGGGGAGCAGCGTGTCCGATGCCTGGCAGCCAATCATGGGGGAGCTAGGGCAGGTAAGAGAGTGAAGTGGGTGTGTTTCCTCGCACAGCTGATTGGGCACACACACACACACACACACACACACACACAGAACACATGCATATACAAACAGGACACACACTTTGTCAAAAATACGCATTGGCACCCAATGAGCACAAATCAGAAAACACACACACACATAGAAAAGACACAGTGTGTATTAGCGCACACTAGCAGGTGTAGGACACACACTGAAATACTCACAGCATGTTGATTGTGATTAAGCATTATGCAATATGAGGAACAGTATGTTTTCAAATGATCACTGAGGGTCAATCCGGGGACAACCACTGACAGTATAATTAGTGGACAGAGCTTCTGTGTCTTTGAAGTGAAGCCTGCATTCTTTCTAATGGCCAGCAGGGGGCAGACACATGGTCAAAAAGAAGTCTAATGGAGAAATGAGCCGACTTCGCAGTTGATTTATGAGCTCAGTAAACAGTTTCCTGACGAGTTTCAGTCTCTAGTTTTAAGTCTTCTTCCATACAGCAATGAAATGATTGACGATTAGTGGGAATGATAATTTTTGCATCCCAATTTTCATTTTCAGTTAAAGAAAACTATTAAAATCCTGATGATGTGACCTTTCATGTGGGCTGTTGTTTTCTTACATCTTGAGAACAAGATTTGTGGCCAGTGCCTCTCTGCAGCTTTACAGTACTTCATTATAATGCCGTTTGTCACATATTTGACCTTTTATAAAAAATATTTGAAGCCTCTGCAATTTGGGTGTTTCCCTTTGGTCATATTTCAATAATATTTTGTGTAATTGTGCAGCCGTAACGTCGCGGTAGGTTCACACTTGGAGACTACAGCTGTAAATTAGCATTCTTGCTAGCTCGAGCATGTTTGCTCTGTCCCTGTCAAACTAACAAATCAAATAAATTCACCCAAATTACTAAAGCCCTTTATACTCAGTTGCTTCTAATAGTTCTGGTTTTATTGGAATTTCAGTCGTATTAAAACTTTGCATTTAATACATTCTGTTTTACAAACTGTTTTGTTAAGGTCTGTTTCTCTTCAGGAGAAATAAATAAAATGAAATGTTTCTTGGATGATCCAGAGTTGTTTTAAATGTCGTGTTTTTTAAAGCTCTGAGTGTCTGTATTGGGATGAAGTCTAAAATCACACAGATATCTCAAAGTACAAGTATCTGGATGGCAGGTTACCATTAGAGGAAAGTAAAATAAATTGCTTTGTGTAATCTGGGTGAACAAACACTTGAACTGTGTTAGATGACAGTGGATTCATTTACGGCACAAAGACATAAACTATATCAGCCTGTAGCTAAAAAATAGTTCTGTTGTTGGGTTTGTTTTTCAATGGGAAGGTTTTATAATTATAATAACAAACAAAGATTAATGGATTCCCTCATCATCATCATTTATAAGAAGTCAAATGACGGAGAGGGGGAGCTTGGACCGCATAAATACTGTTAATGAATCTGTAATTTACACTCTATAAGGGAGGGACCATTCTTCAGCATGAGTACTCTTAAAGAGCCGACCAGTGCTGCTGCATTAACCTTATTGCAAACTATGCTGTTTTGAAAGTTTGGATGTGTGTGTGTGTGTTTTTTTTCCATCGCAGACGGTCATTGATTTCAACAGATTTCAGTTATTAAGTTTCAAGAGGCTGCAGACATCAGTGGCTGTTTGGAATACTTGCAAACAAACTGATACTGAATGGAAAGTAAGTGAAACCACGTAGGCAGGAATATATTTTTATTTTTTGCTTTATTGGACAGAGAATGTGAGGAGGCAGACAGGAACAACGGGGGAGAGAGACATGACACGCAAACATGTGGCATGCTCTGTAACCATTCTTTGGAATAAATGCACAAAAACACAATATCCAAGGTGGTGATATGTTTGCATAATGGTCAGATACAGACGGTATACAGAAGATTACAGACTGGATCTTTGACAGATTTTATTTTTATATGATATGATATACAGATCTATACTGTTCGATAAGTTATTTAAACTAAAAACAAAAAGGTTAAACAGATGACATTGAAAATGTTACAAATGTATGGATCTGTATCTACACTGCAAAACCAGATGACTTAATTTCCGAATACAGATCCTATTTGTCCAGTGTTACCAGTATGTTACACTGTACTATTACGGTACTTTTACCTCGGTAAAGGAAAGGGTTGTGCGAGCTCTTGGCTGGGTATCCAGTGTGAATTTTCAAGGATTTTAATGTGGAAATTTTATTCTTGAACACAGAAAAATTATACTTCTTTTTGCAGAAAGTGTGCTTTTTTTTCTTGTTTTAAGTTTTACAAGATTGCGTCTTGTCAGAAATGTTTTTGCTGTGATTTACTCATCCACTTACATTTGGCCAAAACACAAACAAATAGAAGTGATTCTATATATAAAACAGGGAGAGGAATCGCCGCCTGCTCTCTCATAGGGATGTGTTTTCCTTCACCGCTCATCATCTGACCCAGACAGGCTTTCATTACACTGTCATTGTTTCACCTCTCTCCACTCTGAGAATCACATCCAGACAACACAGAATCCCTTTGAAATGGCACAGCAGCCATCGGCGACCCCGAGAAAGATTTGCAATTCAGATTCAAATCACCTTGGCGAGAGAAAAGGTTTAAATATTAAATATCCAAAAGTCCAAACCTGATCCTGGATGATTGCGTGTCATGTCAACAGCAAGTTCCCTTTAATTACTTATTTAAAGGGTCGCGGGGGAGTCACTCACCCTCATGTTGCCTCACACTGATGCAGAGAGATTTTTTTTTAGATGCACCGCAGGAGATCACCTGTCGAGGGACTCGCTGCTTTCTGATCTTGATCTAAATGAGTGCCGTGCTTTTCAACCCATCACACATTTTAATGGCGTCTGCCCACACACACACACACGCTCACACACACACAGATACAAGTATAAATGACTACATGCAAACACATAATTAAGAAAATGTAAAGCAACAAATCAGAATCAGAATCAGAAATACTAACATTTATGTCAAATGACTGAAACAATGAATGAGTTACTAAAATGACTATTGATTCAGTTTTCTTTGTTTGTTTCAGCCATAATTATATATATATACATATATATATATATATATATTAATAAAGAGCAGTTTTTAGATTAATTTTAATAAGAAGCATCAGCGTGTTCACAGAAACATCTCAAACCACTCCTACTGCATCATCCATCTCTCGTGATCCATATCTTCAATGGGTCCAAAATGTGTCCACAATGTAGCCGAATACGCTTCTTCCATGTCACGCTGTTGCCTTCTCATAGCTCTGAAGTGGAAGTTGTGTATTTAGTCATTTATTGACCAAGCCACAACAGTTTTAAACGTACTGAACACACAGTACCGCTGTACAGAAGTAGACGATGCTGTAGCTGCTGTTTATGAAACCTGACAGCGATACTGATGCTCCAAGATCACATTGCTCTCCAGGCAGGACATTCAGAACTCATTATCAGAATGACTTCCTGAATATTTACTTTTCTTTGTGTTTGCAGTAATTCTAATTCAGACAGTGTCATAATCCAAGAGGAAATAATCAGCCCAGTCTGACAGCAAAGTGTTTAACGGGCCGACTGTGTGTCACATTTTACCTCGCCTAGACGTGAAAAGCACACACATATATGAAGGTGCAGTACCAGCAGTGGTATAAAGAGCAACAAAGTCCATAATGGAGGTGGTTGGGATGGAGGGATGGCTCTGCACACACGGGGCTTTCACCCAGCAGACTGCTGTTCAATGTTGTTTTTGTAAGGTACGATCTTTTCCTCAGTTTAGCCCAACTGCGACCTCAGCAAGCCTTACTTTAAAAGTGTAACCCCCAAATTCCACTGGCTAACCTTTATTTCAACACTTTTCAAATACATTTTCAAAGAAATGCATGTATGGTTGAACCAGGATTAAAACAGTTAAAGCAAATAAAATCACACAATTACAACAAACCAGCAATAATATAACATATATATCTATAATATACAGTATGAGGTTTGAGAAGTAATTTAAAAGAATGATTCTGCAAATACGGAAGTATTTTTTTTCGATTTTCACAATCAAACACATCAAGTTGGTAAATCACATTACAAACAACCTGCTTATCCCAACAATAGGGAAGCCATCTTGAGTGAAAAGCACCCTTCCTCCTCCTCCTCCTCCTCCTCCTCCTCCTCTTTTGGTTTGAAGATTGCCTCGCACTGAATGAAGAATGAGCTGCGTCAAGCTCACAAAAAGGCAGGTGAGTTAAGCCTCACTTTTCATTCTTCCATTTAAGCCCAGGGAATGAATCTCCAGATAATACTCACACCTTTGGCCTGGGGAATTGAAAAGCCCCTGTGTGTCTGCAGGATGCGGGGCCATATTGGATCTGGGAAAAGGGCCCCAGACGCCATTACAGCTCATTTAAAGTTAAAGATGGAGGTTTTTTTCTTTTGCCCTGGGGTGTCTCCTCAGAGTGGATGGCTGATATTAGCTATAGCTGCCAGAACAACAGAGAGAGAGAACAGATAGGAGGGAAGCCTTTTAAAACCATGCAGTACTACTGTGAGACAGACAGTGCAGAGTAAGGGACTTTATAGTTTAACCGGGGTTTAACAGTTGTATTGACCTCATTTGTTAAAACTCTCTGCTTCTTTAATGTTGTTTTTACAGCATTATCACAGTTTTTACTTTAAGTTCATTATTGGGCACAGCTAATGGCAAAGCTATTCATTTATCATTCAATCTACACTTCAAACCTCAACTATGGTCATTAACTTTGGGGAGTTACTGAAAAACAGTAATTAACCCTTTATCGGACGAGGAACTATATATGGTAATTTCCTATATGACAGTTTTTATTACACTTCTATGGCATATTTTGGTGAGTTTTTTTATAGGTGATATACTAATATACACTTTACTGTTACTGCTTTCTTTCACAAATAACTCAAACTGGGCTTGATCTTGATTTGCTTATGGCTTATTTATTA
>NW_023339796.1:1657321-1677961 GCF_004916995.1 Morone saxatilis | reverse complement strand
TGCTGTGCCACAGATTGTTGTTGTGCCAGCCCACCTAGACATCATTGACTTTGATTTGCAGCCTAAAACTGAAACTTTTTCAAAAAGTCAAAAAAAAAAAAAAAAAAGTATTCTTATATCCACCAATAACACTCCAGGGTTGAATTTTACATTTCCAAGTATTTCAATGACTGCCCTATAAAGGGTTAATTACAGTTATTAGTTACTTCTTTCAAAAGTAATTGAATGACTTTACCAATTACTACATTTAAAGTAATTAGTTACCAGGTAATGTCGGCCATTCGGGGTCAGAGTCTGCGCAGTAGTGATCGGGTTGGCGCCAGAACACTTGAACAAAAATCAGTGTGATAAGAACTACCTAAAATGCCATAAACTATTTTTGGGAAAAATATATTTGACGTGTACTTAAATTTTTTTGTTTGGCCCATGATGATTAAATTCAACTAGTAATTAAGGTAAAAATGCAGGTAAAAACATACTCTGGGCCACGTTACTACAGCCTGCTAATCTGAATGATAGCTGCTGGAACAAAACTATTTTTATAACGTTTTGTTCTACATTTTCGGACTATAAACCGAAAAGAAGCTGAAACTCACTGTGCAAAGGGTGGGAGTCGTCATTTAAAATAGAGCTGGTTATCCACTGTAACTCTCTGCTGTACAGGGCTTCTACTTCAAGCTGTGACTCACCAATCGGACCACTAGACCATTTAACAGTTTGTTTCTGTTTGAAATTTGCTTGAGAAAAGTTTCCAAACCATGACACCAGAGGACAATATCAAATTGATTCAATAAAAGTACAATAAAACAAGTTCATCATGGTTTTGTGGGTGTGGAAATAGGACCGTTTCCTTTTCTTAAAAGTTCTTCTTTTGATACAATAATTGTCCCATTGTGTGCATTGCATGTGTGTGGTTTTAGAGGAGACAGGGTTGAGGAACTGGGGCGTCTGTATCGATGAGATGAGGGAGTCTGGACATCTGGAAGGAGTTCAGAGTAGCATTACTGCATCTTTGTGTTGAAATGAACAAAGTTATTGAAGTGTTTAATTGATTCAAGGAGCTGATACGGATGCCCGGTGGAGGTACCGCGGGCAGTGCTGGGACACAGAAAGCACTGGAGTGTTCACATGTCCCATCTGGTCTGAGAAGGCTGAGAAATCACCCTGAAGAGGAGAAGGATGTCTGGACTCACAGACACTGCGCCTTGGACCTGAATAATCGATGGAAATTGAATGGATGGATGACACTAAATTTATAGGACAATATGTTAAAAATATGTTAGAAAATGTCGGTGTGCATTTTTTAACAGTCCACATCATCTCAGCGTCTGCAGACACTCTGCCTGTCACTCGTGCTGTTTTCCACCCAAATCCAGCGTGGGCAGCAGGGTCGAGGAGTGCAAATCAATTTTTTTTTTCCAGCTGACGTGTTGTCAAAATAAGTGTTGCTTGGTGGCTGGATGTGTGCCGAAGTAAAGGGTAGACCTGTTAGTGAGTAAACACAAAACTTCCTGTCTCTGTCTCTGTCCTCCAACTCGTCCTTCCTCTCATACCTTGCACCTTTTACAACACCTATCTTCCACTTTCCTCCACTTCAATTTTCCCCTTCCCCTCCAAATATTCTCCCCCTTTTTTTGATCTCACACCTCACACCTGCTTTATTGATATCTTCCTTCTGTCCTTAATTTCCCCGCTCGCTCTCGTTCTCTTCGCTCTCTTTACTCATTTCCATTTCACTTTGCTTTATTGGTATGACTGTTGTACTGCGAGATCAGATGAATGAAAATAATACAAAATATCTTCAACATAACAATAAATGTCTCTCTATTCCCTTTTCTCCCCCTTTATCACACCTTGTCATTTGTTGCTGCCGTCCTCTCTCTCTCTCTCTCTCTCTCTCTCTCTCTGTCCCTCACACACACGCTGCCTCCCAGCTCTCTCAGGATTTTTTTCTCCATCACTGCTCAGATTAATCAGCAGCTTCCTGCCAGTGTCTGACAGTTTTCCCCTAGTTGGCCGGCCTCCAAAGCAGACAGTGTTATACACCAGTTCACTGTCCTGTCTGTCTGCCTGTCTGCCTCACTCTTTCTCTCTCTCTCTGTCTGCGTGACCATCAGTTTATCTGTCTGTCTGTCTGTCTGCTTTATCCCAATTGGCCATACAATGTCACTGCAATTCGTTTGTATTTCTTTGCATTATATGGCTGGATGGAGACAGGATGGTTGTCTCCTTTTCAGTTTGTGCAGTGCAGAATGCAATACAACCCACATATACTGTAAATCCTTATCTACAAGGCATAATACCATAAAACTTCAATTAATAATCCTATATATGGGACAAACCTTTAATTCCTTTTGCACAAAACAAAGAAATACTGCAGAATTGTTCATTTAAACCAGTATGAATATTACTTTATCCATTTGATTATTTGATAATTTGGTATTGAATTGTGAAGACTCTAATGGATCTGAATAATGTCTAATGATGTGTGTCCATACTGACAAAAATGTTAACGTTTATATTTGTGTATGTGATCTAAGCAGCTTAAAACTCACTCAAGTTGGCTTTTAAAGAGGTTTTATACATCCAGATAATTTCTATAAATTCCAGACCAGGCCTCTAATTGAGACCTGTCTTTATTTTTCAAAAAGTTTTATGGTAGTTAGTCTTATTTTGAAATTTCATGGCAGGGACAAGTGTTTGGTCTGGATGTGAGGTGCTGGTTAAAGTCAGTTTGGGTTTGATCATTAGTTTTTTGAAAAGCCTTCCGAGTAGGAGAAACTACGGTGGCCGAGAAACTGGCAAAAAATTATAAAGGATCTAGAGTCAGTGTTTAGTTTGTCTGTTCTGGGCTACTGTACAAGCATGGCTGTCCAACATGGCTGATTCGTAGAAGAGAACCCGCTCCCTCTGTAGATACAAACGTCTCATTCTAATGTAACAAAAACACAACTATTCCTATATTCAGGTGATTATACACTAATGAAAACATACCTATGAATATAATATACCAATAGATCCTGGACCTTTAAGACAGGATGCAGCATCATGGTAGTTCAGCCATTGTATACATGCTGATTTCAGCCAGCTACATCTGGGTACATGTCCAAGTGGGTTACATTTTGATTCAGAATAATTTAATAAAATATGAAAAATCTCCAATTCTGGGTAATTACAGGCTGATATCCAGGCATGATTCTCCAGCTCTCATTAAACCAGCCAACCAGGGATTACCTTACAGTTTTTCCAGCAGCTAACTGCTGTTTGGTGGAATTAAAAGGCTAAAATTAACAACAAAACATTTTCAGCTAACTGGTGTTAGTTAAATGTGTGCTGTCCTCCTAATCTTTCTCTGCATTTGTGCAACCGTGTTCTGGCAGGGTCTCTCCTGTCTGTCTTCCAGCCTGTCTGTTTGCAGTGAGTCAACATGTCGGAGGAGAGTCACCTTAATTTAGTCCGAAGGGAACCTGGGTCTGCTGCTGAAGGACTGTCTCTCACATCCAGCCTTGTGTTTCATTTGGAGGTATTGCCACCATTTCATTCAACCCCAGTATAAAACATGTCCTTTTTTGCCAGGTAACCAGTAGAGATTCAGGCAGGAAGTCTTACCACACGTCCTAAAAAACCTAAATCTGGAAGTTTAGAGACTAGTTTGGAAATTGATTAAAATGACAAAATATCCTGTAAATAATCAGTGTTGTCCTGGAAAAAAATTGATAAATTGTATTTTAGCCCTCACTCAGAACGCCCACGTAAACCTTGGTTAGAGGCTGAATGTAGTAAACTGTAGTCCTGCATCACTTCATCATGAACCCTGCATCATTAAAAAAGGAGGAATAAAACTTGGAAAATTACAGAAAACTATATGACCATGTGTGAGTAAGTTTTGTCCTGTATTGTCCTCCTAACTCCTGGAAAATGATGTCTTAAAACGAGCGGGAACCCTAAGGAAGTTAGTGGCCACAGCCAACAAATATTCTGACTCAAACCAACACGTGTTGCTTTTACATTTTACGGATTAAAGATCTAACAAGTGAATTATTGAGCTTTGGAAGTGCTGGCAGGCGGATTTAGTTAAGAACTGCTGTGAATCGGTGGCTGCTCAGCTATCAGCGTTATACACAGTGTCTTGTATAAGCTTAACCACGATTTGAACCAAGAGAATCAACTGAATCAGTGCAGAATGGTTATGTTCACTTTCTGATGTACTTCATGAGGTGCATTTGGACGGTGACGATTTAGCTTAGCTTTGTGAAAAAAAGCAAATGAACTACGTCAGTGTCTAACAACAAACAAAAATAATTTCCACCTGTAGGGGGCTCAGTATGCTTTAAATAAAGTGCTCGTAGAATCATCTGCTGTAAAAAAGTTGAGGAAACTCAAAATTTCAAGGCAACAAACATCAATAAAATTATAAAGTGAAGCAATTTAAATTTATCCTGTTTACTCGAAGGTACAGTAACATTTTATTTTACATCGTCACAACTTAAAATTTGTACTTAATTTACTCAAAGTTATGAAATGAACATGGTCCCTTTTGTTTTATTTTATTATTTAACCTATTACGATTGATACCTTATGTGCAGCAGCTCATTTGAACACTGACTGTACTGCTAGCAGTATATGTAGCATTCATTGCTCTCCACAGGGAGTGCATCTTCATTCATTTAAACATAAACCTGACAAATGTATCTAATTACACTTCAGTAGAAGTTCAGAAGAAGTGTTTATTTAATATAACCGATTATGAAATTCTAGGGATCTATTGTCTATTGTCTTCTGGACTCTACATGTTTCTACAGTAGCCCAAAACGGACAAACCAAACTGTTTTTTTACGAGATTTGCGGACACTTTACAGCTCGTTCTCATTCCCTGGTTGTCAAATATAGACGTGAGTGGTGTTCAGTTAGTTGCAATCTAAAACTTAACCACTAGATGGCACTGAATCCTACACACTGGTCCTTTAACCAAACTTTCTTGCCTTGTCACAGATATCAAATCTAGCTTGATTTGTTGGCACAATCTTTATTTACTGATAGTACATGTAATGGTTCTCTTTTCCCGTTTTGAACAGTTCATCCTGTCTCACCGTGCTTTCTATACGGTGGCAGAGTGTTCACCCTCCTTCAGCTGTGGACATTTGGAACGGGTACAGACATATTTGTCATTGGACAACACTTTGTACAAGGTATTAAATGCTCTGTTAAATAGGAGTCAACTACAACAAAATTGAAATCATCACCTCTTTTTGACACTTCTGCTCACAGACTCTTACTTCTACTCTCTCTCTCTCACTCTCTCTATTTAATTTGGTATCACATTAAGACTCCCGAGTAGAAAGTTAATTACGCAGGATTTTGAATTATGAATTGCGATACAGTTTAGTAACATATTGCCTCATTTCTCACCGCAGACTGAAGCTGCGATGAGATTTTTCACAGTTACTTTGCAGGTATCAAAGGTGCCATGTTCAGTGGGATCTTTTATATGAGTTGAATTTTATATTAACTTGATATCATCTTTTGTGAAAGCCCACATGACAGATGAAGGGCTTCATTGCAAAATGCAATATTATATGAATTAATTATGGGTGGGGTTGGGGGGAGCTATCTGAAATTCCTCAATATTTCTCACTTACAGTAGCAGTAATCCATAATATGGCTGTTTAATGGCAGCTGCTATAAGAGTAGACTTTTCTCTTAATACTAAAGTCCACCAGGGATATGACACTAATAAAAGTAGCAAAAGTTTGTCTTTGTTAAAGTTACAGTCAAGGTACTCACAAGACATAGAAATAATAATAAATAAAATAAAAATATGTATTACATTACAATATATAACAACAATATAAAAATAACCTTTAATAATAGTCTCATGTACATTATAATCCAATATATAACAATATATAGAAGATATAAACAAGACATGGATGAGTTTCCACCTAAAGGGGATAAAATCAGCCCAAAGATTCAGCAAATCTGAGCGACTGAGGAAGGTGACTTAAATTCAGCTGTGAAAACGAATAACAAAATGTAATTATAATTGCAGCGTAAAGCTTCTGAAATATCTAAATAGAACAATTTTACTGTGATCTCATGCTATCAGTCATTTTATAATACTAAGTGTGATGTAAATGGTAAATGGAGTGTACTTATATAATGCCTTTATAGTCTTCTGACCACTCAAAGCGCTTTATACTACATCCACACATTCATACACTGATGCACAGCGTCAGGAGCTGGGGATTGAACCGAAAACCTTCTGATTAGTGAATGTCTCTACTTCCTGAGCCACAGCCAGCCCACAACCACAAATAATATTATAAATATATTTTATTTTATAACACTTTCCCACATTAAATTAATACACAGTATGAATAAAACTGAAAATGTTAAAACATGTCAAATATAAAGCTTAGAAACGATGTGAAAGGATTTTATATATGGAACAATATACAATACAGTTGAAAGAAAAAGAAAATCTACTTTTCTTCGCATCATATAATCAAAGTACAATACTGCATGATCACTTACATCTGTGTGTAAAGAGTGAAGAAAGGTATCACAGCACTGGCCAAAAGACTCTCAGTACACCCAAACATCCAAACCTGCCTCCTTCTGAGAGAGAACAGCCATTAGCATCAGCATCTGCACCACCTCAACAGGTTATTTTAAGCATTTGAACATCTGATGCTATCATTAGCGTTACCCTGGATTATCCACAGAGCACAGTGTCGGCACACTTAAATAGTTCCTTCAGTCGGATGTACAGTCTTACAGCGAGGTCTGTGGATTATCCCGCGTAATGGGAACACTGTTTGTAGAATAATACAAATATATCTCAAAACTTAATAAAGCCAATATTATCCATATTGATTCAATCCACTAAATTAATAAAATAATTTTTTTGTTGCTTAAGTCAGTGGTTCCCAAGCTTTTTTCTTAAGGGACCCTTCTTCTATCATTGAGTAAACTGACTAAGTCACATATTTTATATTATATTCAATGTAGAAAATTAACAGTACAGAACAACTGATAAACTGTACAGTGAACCCAAACACAATAAATGCAGGAATTTTGTGTAAAATGAGCGATTTGGATGCAGATTATTTCTTAAGAGGTGAGTTTTCTTGATATTTTTCATATATTTTTTTTATTTCTAACAATAATACGTATTTAGTGGGCTTTTTTTTCTTATGTACGTACGTATTACGTACTTTCTAATGCAGGACGAGGCTGTTTATCAGAGAGTGTGAATATAGCTTGTGTTCAGGGTTTAAAAATGCTAAGAAGCAGACCAACTGTATCATCAAAAGCTGTCTTGCCACCCTTTAAAGTGAAGAAAGGCTTGTGACCCCCCCATAAAGCTTTGGCGTCCTCTAGGGGTCGGGAACCCATGATTTAGGTCACCCAACCTTTTAAGTTTTAGAGTTTAAATTGAGAAGTTCTGCTCATCAGGCTTACAATTTAACGTTTGATGACAACACGCTGTCTGCTTTAGACCACACCTACAGTCCTCACACCTAAATCAATTTGGACACATTATTATTTAAAAAAGTACACGACTTCTAGTAAATATAAGTACGGATTTATGTGGAGATCAGACTCTCCATTTACACACCATACTGTCCCTGACCCCTCCCCCCTCCTTCCCTCTCTCTCTCCCCCAGTCATTTACATTTATATTGAATTAGAAGCTGTGGTGGAGAGCAAGTGGAGGCAGCCGAGACTGATTATAATGGGAGATTACGGGCCGACTGCACCACCATTATGTCGTGTAATTACAAAGAGAGAGGGAGAGAGCGAGGGAGGAGGACGGGGCCCTCGGATGCCCAGATGTCAGGATCTATTTCATTTAGGGAAATAATGTCTCTCTGCTGCTTACCCCTCCATCTATTCCACCTGTAAATATTATAGAGAGCTGAGTTCTGCCCTCTTTTACACCCATTTTTATGGGTCACAATTTATTGGAGACAAATATCAAACAAGGCATTAAGGAGGATGTGTGGGTCCCCATCAGGCGATTTACCGCTGCGTCTCTATCCACTTTATGGCTTCATTTGACTGCATCGATCTGGTGTCGTAATACATGTAGGATTACTGGGCATGCACCCGGGAAAAGAACTAATGGGTTAAACATAATGTAAAGCCTGTTGGAAAAAATCATCTGTTGTGTTTTTTTTTTTGTGTTTTTTTCCTTATACAGTACAGTAGTTGATAGATTTCAGAGGAAGTGACGAGTAATTCTGTATTATAGGGATAGTTATATCCAGGGTAATAGCCAGGGATGTATATAAATCAAGTCCATATAAGCATTTAAGTTACTGTGAATTTTTTTTGCATTTTAACTTATTTTCCATGGCATGAAACTCAGTCAATAAAAACAGATTCATAAATAATCTCTCCCCAACAACTCTCTCTTCATATCAAAGTGAACTAAAGTCTATGAGAATATTCAGTCTTGGACAGAAGGCTTTGGTGGGAGGATTTGCGGTCTCTCTGACTTATAGTATGGGTGCAGGAACTCCACGGGTGAGATCATTTAGTGCTTTATAGACAAACAGCAGGATTTTAAATTAAAGAGGTGCTTTACCAACCTAGGGGTCAGGAGCCCCACTAGGGGTCGCCAAAGCTTCACATTAGGCCTTTATCTCTTAATTTTGTCCACTTCTGTGAAGAAAAGTAAACGCAAAGTAAAGTAAATAGTCTAATAGGACAACGGCCAGGCACCAGAGACAAAAAAACACTGAATTTGAAAACACTGGGAAAAAAACCTATTGAGCCTTTATGATTGTTAAAAAAAATTATGAAAATACATAATACAGACAGAGTATTGTATAAAAAGTTCCCTAAACAGGAAATAATCTGCTCAAAATTCATCCAAATCAAAAACTTCCTGCAGTTACTGAGTTCACTGATTGGGTTCATTGTACAGCTTTGAATATAATATGAAATACCCATAATATATGTTACCTATAAGCAGACTCTACTAAATGATAGAACAGGGGTCCCTTGAGGAAAAAGGCTGGGAACCACTGAGCTAGAGGAGGCAGGTGAAAAGGGGAGCAATGTGTTCTTTCATCTGTTTTGACCTTGTTAAAAGCCTTGCTTCAGCATTTTGTTGGAGACTGGATAAAGGAATCTGAGTGATGCAACGAGCGGAGGTAATCAAGGCAGAAGGATACGAGAGCGTTTGTCCAGGTCAGAGCCGCGGAAAATTGTGAAATTGCACACAATGCGCAATGTCAGTTCAACACTGAGGTTTTTTTTGCATGTGAATTCACAAAGACAGCAATAAAAGATGCCCTCTGCTTCCTAAGTGACACTGAATAATACTTCCTTACATTACTGACCCAATATCCTGTAACAGGAAATACATCAACTTAAAGCTACAGCTAGGATGAGCTCCTGCCATTGATTCAGTCTCGTCAGTGACTATCCCTTGTCATTCAGTGGCAGTTTATGTTCTCAAGTGAAGGAGATCAGTGCAGCAGCTGTGTCTCAATTGAGTTTTGTTTTGCACTGAAATAACAAGCTGCGATTTACATTCATTTACCTTAAAGTCTGAGGTATAATTGGTTTCCGTGGTGAGTTTTCTATACCTTACAGGTCCCGGTTCACTGTTTGGAAGTTTGCCTGTCTTACCACCCACATTCTTCTCACAACTCATTATCCCGTCTGTGTGAGACTCAGCGCTCATTATAGAAAATGAAGGGGAGGCTGTCGGCACCACGTATGGTCCTACTGCGACACAAAGAAGCAAGAGGCTCTCCAGTTTTAATTGAGAAAAGTGAATAACTGCAACCAGGTCTGCACCATTTGTGATTTTGGTGCCATCCTCGGGAATATGCAGCCATTGCTCTCACTGTTCAAACGCATTGTAGACTTATGAATGATGAATTACAGTGAAACCAGTCCAGTTTTGAAAGAGACACATCTTCATTGCTCTTCATTAGGGCAGCAACTAACCATTATTTTCATTATTGATTGATCTGTCAATCATTTTCTCGATTAAAGCCCAAAGTCCACAACTGAAATGGAGGACTAAAGAAACCAGCAAATGTTCACATTTAAAAAGGGTTTAATTAGACAATTTGGACATTTCTGCCCTAAAATAATTACTCAAAACAATTAAACAATTGACATAGTTGGCAATTAATTTAATATTGGCAACCAAAAAAATATCTGTATTTTGAAAAATGTCTAATGCCACTGTTAGATAGTTCTATTCAGGGCTTTACTAATGTGCCACAATAATGTGTTTGGGTTTGGTTTACCTGTTTCCTGTTTTATTTTGTAATTCTCCTCCTGTGTTTTACTTCATTTCCTGTCTTTGACTGTTTTCTCTCCAGTTTGATCGTCTGCCCTGATTATTTCCCCCTGTGTCTTGTTATCCTATCTGTATTTAGCCTTTGAGTTTCTCTGTTTCATTGTGAGTTTGTTCTTTTGTTGTCTGTGAAGTGTTCAGCCATTTCCTTCGTAGTATTGACGCTCGCTTCCAATTTTTGGATTTACTGCCTTATCCTGTAAGTTTATCAGCTCTGCCTCCATATCAGTCTTTCATTTGGGCCCAGATCCTCGTGTTTAGTACTCAGCTTGCTGTGACAGTTTTTTAATTCAAATATCTTCATTTGGGTTTTTCCTAACCAGTGTTTATATATGAGTTTCTTCATGCTACACACACAGAAAGTTTTAAATTTATGAAATAATAAAAAAAACAATACATCAAGTTATTTTTATACATGCATGTATACAGCTAGGAAATGTGCTAATTTCTGATCAATATTCAAAGGAAATAATCTGCCTGTTTTACATAAATTGTAGTTATTGTGTTCATTATTTGGGTTCATTGTGCAGTTTATCAGTAGTTTTGTTGTGATTGTTATAAATTAAATCTAATATGAAAAAGGGGTTCCATGATGAAAAAGGTTGGGAACTTCAGCCCAATACTTCCATGAGTATTAAAGAAATGAGAATGTACTTCCTGTGTGCAGTGAGGGAGAGCTCCACTCAGCACTGTGTTTTTTTGCATTCATGTTGTAATCTGTCCCTCAGACACACACAGCTTCGGTTCTTGGATACAGTGGAGCCACACCACTGTGGCCACAAGATGGCAGCACTGACCGTAGATAGTCCTTCAGATGTCTGAGATGTGCAGGTACATCTAATGTGATTGGCCTGTCACAGCGAGAAAACTGATTAAATGAGGAAAATAAATGAAAAGTGGGGCAGTATCTGTAAGTAATAGATTGGTTTAATTCTATTCTTTGGCATTTTGGCATTGATTGGCACAGAGTGGGAATAGCAGCTGACTGATTCTGAGGGCCTGATCACATTAATCACAAAATATGATTGATTTAATTTACAAGTTGTCACCAGCATAACTTACTTTTCATAGTACTTATGATATATTTTATAACGCAGAGATCTGAGAAGAAATATCTGAGTAGAAGCATAGTCGTGTTTTCTGGCACAAGTTCACCTACTTCCAAGACCCTTTAGTAGTGGTGGTAGTAGTCGTATATTTCCGTGATATTTCTTTAACCCCCCCAGTGGAGAACTCGGGGGTCAGGATCAGATACAGAACAGCAAGAGTTTTGTGTTTTGAAAAGCTTTTAATGATTTAGATTTCCTCTGTTTCAGGTGTAATAAACTGCAGATTAAACAGTCAGGATTAATGACGACTGTAACAGCATTAAGCCATGTAGCTTTGATATTTACGATTGAACTGTGAAATTTCTGTGAAATTCATATTTTCCTCAGTGTGGCTCATCAGTCGACAGATGACTCAATGTCTCCGCCCTGTGGTTTGTGCTACTGTCTGACAGTTTGGCTGAATAATGGTATAGACTAGAACACCTTTTCTTTACATTGACTTGAAATTGTTCCTCTGCATTCGATCCATCCTGGGGAGCAACTTGGGGTTCAGTGTCTTGCTCAAGGACACCCATAAGACACACATAAGGGAGCTGGAGACCTCCAACCTTGCAGTTAGCGGGCAGCTCGCTCTATACTGAGCCACGGCCGGCCCATTTATGTATTCTTGATAGACTCTGGATCATGGATGTTACTCTGGCACCCCCTTATGGACAGGTTGTAGGGTAGAGCTTCACATTGTTTGTGCAGGAAGCTTTTTTTATATGTGAACAAAAATAAATAATATACTTGGATTTCATTCAACCTTTTTCTTTTCTTTTTTATGAATACATTACATATTACAGGTCTATGAAATGACAAAGGTGTAGCACTACTAATCGACAAATCAGCAACTTTAACCCACAAGAGTTTGGAGATCTCTGCATTTCAAACCATTTCTTCAATCAATCTGTCAAACTTTTTTATATAGTTTATAACTGTTTTCATAAATTTTAGTGCTTCACAGGTGATAAGACTGAAATAAGACAGAATAGAATTTAAACTAGATAGATTAGAGACAGAACTGGGTAGATTTACAAAGTACGAATACAAAGATAAAAATGACAATAAAATCAATTATACAGGTATAACAATAGTGTTTAATAAAAGCTATATTAAAGACTAGATAAAGAAGGCATGCAAAAATAACAAATAGTTTAGTAACATTATACAGAAGTGAGGATTATGGTTCTGGTGTTATGTATGTAAGTGCTCCAGCAGCTACAATTATAAAGTGCTGCTTATACATACAGTACATATGCATCAGTATGAACAATCTAATGTCACATATCACAGAGACATTTCTACAGAATAAGTTCTTATCACTTTGTTTTCTTTTGTTTGCATCAGTGTTTCACATTTATGTTTATTGTTTTTGTTAACTGCTGTGGTGTCACGCAGAAAGACTTCACTGAGCCGTTTGGCAGCTGAAACATCAGCAAAGAGGAGATCTAAAATTTTGTATACCCCATTATGTCATTGTCACGACCCTGTAAACTGTGCGCATTCAGGCTATGGGAAAGATGGATTAGAAGAGTTACGCTTTACAAATATTATCCATCAGCTCTCAGATTGTAATTGGGAGTGGTGAGTTTCAAGGCTATAGTTCAAATCCTCTGACTTCTTGAATTCTTAGAAATAACATGGAGACACTTGTAATCAGAATCATATATTTCACTCATGGTTTTAACTGGACCAATATGGGCTACCATTTTCACAGGCACAGGAGAGAAAGACTAACCAAAGGAACAAACATTTACGAACAACTAATAAGAAGATGTCAAAGTACTGTCAATAATGGTCAATCAGGTCTAGCAAAAAAACGTGAAGTTAAATGAATGACGGAATTTAACCCAATGTCCATTAAATAGACATTGACATTTTAGTTTAATTAACTCAGCAGTTTCCCATACCAGAGCCAAGACAGTCCAGCATAGAGAGCTGAAGGTGGGCTGGACTTTGTGGGGGAGAGTCATGGTTTCAGGAGACGCTGTAGAAAGGACAGAATACTGCACTGTGACCAATACACTCAACTCTGGAGGACCAGGACCTGAGACAGGAGTTGGACAAAGTTGTCTGAAATGTATAATTTGTGCAATAAATTTAATACCCCAGAGATCTAGATTTTGGCCAAAGTCTGATCTCTGCTGATAGTTCTGTATGAAACGGGCTACACAAACTCCACCCCCTCCCCACTCCACCCCCAGGTAACAACGTCCAGTCAGATTCCTCTACGAGGACCTGAAACAATTAGTGAATCTGTCGGGTGATACAGTTAAACTGTTTCCAGTGTGATTGTCACATGAATATTTTAAGAATCCAGTCGGTCTTGGGCTCGGTTGGTGGCAGTGAAACATCCACTTCAGTCACTGTCCAGTGAGACGTTTGTCCATTTGTCCTCAGAACGTCTTGTAGATCTCTGAGCCTGAAACAGCCGTTGTCACATCCTGCAAAGTACTCAGACCCTTCTCACGTCCTCGCACTTGCTTTACAGCAGAGCAATTGATAGCTTCCACCTCCTGTTTGAAGTTATGTTCTTCCACAGGACAGAAGAAGAGATACACTGCTGTGTATCGGCCTGTCCTGTTGTTTCACCAGGACACCCCGTGTGAAGGTCCGCCTACACTGAGGGGGCGCTGAGATCTCCTTTCATCCCTCTTAATCCCAGTGGGTTTAAACAGTCATGCAGAGCTGTGTCCACGGGAATACCACCGGATCTTCAGAAATCCAGAAGATTGAACAAAAGAATTGTGCCTGGTCCAGTTGAAGCTCTTTCGCGCCATTTCACCTCTCTGTCACAACGACTGTCTGGTTTCACTTCTATAAATGAAACTAGTTTGAGCCTGATTAAACACAGGTTCTGCAGCGAATGGGCCTGTCGGCTCTTTCCGTCACACATGTGTGGTCCACCCATCCTTCAACTGTAGATCTAAAAGGAGGGAACAAGGAAATATGGGACAGAGGAAGCTCGCAGTGTTTGAAGAGCAGGAAGAAGTGGAGGAGATACAAACTGTGATTCAGTCCAGGAAGAGAGCAGTTTGAGAGCGACACTTGTTACAATGGATTCATGATAAAGATACTGTTCACTTCAGCTTTGGAAGTAATGCGCTTATGATCAGAGGGTGTGGAAATGTTCCCAATTTTCAGCATTACTGAGTGTCCTGTAATTTACTTGAATATTTGATTGATTACCGATCGCGATATTAAATACAACACATTGCGAAGAATTCATGCTTGAATATTTACCAGTTTAAATGACTCACGCGTTAATAAGAAACTCGCTAATTAATGAATTCATACATATCTACTGATTCGAAAATTTTTTTTTAATCATTGAAAACCATTATAAATGAGAATGTAATAATTCTAAGTCACAAGGAGTATAAATCGTTCAATTAATTTAAGACAAATAAATTAATTGACGTACTTGTTCAAACTCTGAATCCAAAGACATCACAGGAATCTCTCCCATAATAAAAAACTTGCTCTCGGTTAAATTGTGATTGGGTGAGACATCCAGCGAACATGATAATAACTGAACAGTTCAATCAGGTCTCTGTTATTTTCAAATAAAAAAATGAATCTTTCAGACTACAACTAGCTTCACTACCTATACCATGATTTACTGGACTCTTGCCAGTTTTTATAAATGTTATTCATGATACCCAAGAAACATGTCTTCTCACTAAAACTGCAGAGAGCGGAACGAAGGTGCTTTAACCTCCACTATAATTCGGTTCATGGGTTATGCAGGTATGAATGTGCCCTCTGGTGTTGGGCATGCAGGTTTAACCATTTCAGTACAGCTGCACTCACACATCAGCTAAAAGAGAGATTTAATTATATGTTAATACACACTAATGATTAGGTGTTCACCAGGATCACACCCCCTGTTAATACTGCAGCTAGACTCCGCATTCAGGTACGCATGAGAAACATGTATAGAAAGTTTCCACTTCCAAAAAGCATTCACATCAGTCTCTCCAGCGTAATTAGTAAAGTGAGATTAGGTGAGGTATATATTTCACTTCACTGACTGTTCAGTAACACTTAGAAAATTTACTCAGGAAAAACATAAATCTCACCGAAGCACAAATTAATTGCGTGTCTTGTTGACAAATAAAATGCACTGAACATGTGTTGCTTTCAGAATCCTACATGATGTTTATTCGATTAACTGAATGCAGGCATTCTGGTGATATTATTCGATATTAGGAAATAATAAATTGGAATGAAAACCAAGAAGAAAATACTGTTTTTGAGAAAGATTTTATTCCCATTATGGATGTACCTCAGTTTGTTCATCCACATATAAGCTGCAACAATGAGTACAATTAATTAATTAATTAGTTGTTGAATAAATTAACCAACGTCCTAGTTCATTCCGTCCCCCGCCTTCACCACTATTTTGATGAAATATAAATCCTTTAATCATTTAAGAAAACAAACACTAAGCTCCTATTAAATATCTGCTTCTTTAGTTCTCTCCGTAAAAATGTGGTGGTATGAAAAAACAAAGAACATTTAGGATTTTACCTATAACAAACGCTTGATAATTGGAAATATTACAGATAAGGATAAATGGAAATAAGGTTATTGCAACCCTATTACATCCATCAAGTATCTGTTCAATATCTTTGTCAATTCATGTACGATTCACTTAATCTAACACAATCAAATTAATTTGAGCAGAATCTCCAGCTATGTAAAAGAAAATAAGAATTTCTCATTTCATTTGATCATAAAGTTAGTCGTGACACATTCACTTCAGGTAAAAAAATCCATCAAAATGAGCAGGATACGCCTCCATTGCAAACACCCATAATAATTTTGACTGACAGCGCGATCTATTTGCAGTCAAGAAACATGAAAACAAAATATGTTTAAGAAAAAAAATTAAAATAAAAGTTCAATCACTGTCACTGTGTAAAGGAGAATATTATTTGGAGCTTACAGAACTCAGCATGTCTCATACCCCTGATATGAAGACAAAATCTCAGCATAGGGGAGGGCTGGAGTGATGTGGCTGGCTCTGTGGAGGAGAGTCATGGTTTAGAGAGCTGTAGAAGGAAGATACCTGCACTGTGATCCAGATACACTCCAACTCGGAGGACTGGAGGACCTGATATGGGGTGTGGACACACTGTTCCAAAAAAACAAGGTTCTTTGTCATAAATAAGCCCACGATTTGTCCTGACTCCAAATAAACGCATCAAGATCCTGCTAGGTTGATATTCTTGTATACGACTGGCTTACATAACACGCTGTCCCCTCGTCACTTCCAAAATCTCCCAGTAACAACGTCCAAGTCAAGACCTCTCTACTCCATGGACCTAACTGGCGAAAATGTACGGAATCATGTTGAGATCGAACTAGAATAAAACTGTGATTGACCCATGACTGTGCTTCTTTCCCCTTAGACAATAACAGTTGGCATTTGCTGTGTTTGGATCCATGTGAATTCACGTTGAAGTATTAAGACATCCAGTCTCTGTCTTGGCTCTGGTTGTGGACCTATGAGGAGCGTAAAACATCCACTATCAGTCACTGTCAGTTGAACGTTTGTCCATTCTCTCCCTCCCAGAACATCTGGATATCTCTGAGGTCTGCAAACAGCCGGCTTATCGAACATCCTCCCCAAAAGTACCTCCCAGAGGACGGAATGATGGGCGTGTCCTGTCTGCCTCGGGTTCGAGGAAGTGAAACAGGGGGAAGTGCACTAACTGGAGTTTATTTTTCTTAATTCATTGAAGTTAAACCGTTAGTGAGGGATTGATATTGCCTATTGGGGGAGGTCTGGACTCAGTAGGAGGGGGTGAGTAGTTATGTTGTAGAAACCTGTGGGTGTTGGTCCTCTCTGTGTTGTGACAGCTTTTTTTTTTTTCATTCTTCACGGCGTCCTTTTCCTTCTTTTCAGCTCAGTGATCTCCTGCTCCCAAGCTTCTCCCTGACGGCAATGATTAAGATCCTTGACTTCGACTGCACTTCAGTCCCCGTTTTTGGGTTTTCCAAAATAAATGCTGTAAGCACAGGTGATCTTGGCCTCAAGGTAAATAATGTTGAATTATTACTCTCAGCTTGAGAGGTTTCCAGGCGCCTGGTAACTTGCCTACTAGCAGTCCTGAGCTCATTTAACTATTTTCTGTGTTGTTTTGAGTATGGGTTATCTATCACAAAATACATTCCCAATGTCTCCTAATTTACAGCGAACAGGTCGATTCCAGTAATGCTGAAATTGGGACATTTCCAAACCTCTGATCATAAGAGGCAGCTTTACTTCCTAAAAGCTGAAGTGAACAGTATTTTATAATGAGCTCCATTATAAATAAGTGTTAAACAGGTATCGCTCTCAAACTGCTCGCTCTTCCTGGACTGAATCACAACCTGTTACTCGCTCCCCTTCTTCTTCCTGCTCTCCAACAGAGGGAGCTCCACTCTGTTCCTCTGTAGATCAGCAGTTTAAGGATGGGTGTAACCACCACATGTGGTGTAGTTGCAAGAGATAACAGACCTATTCAGTTCAGGAGCTCAAACTAGTTTCATTTCTGTGGAAGTGAGACTCAGAACAGTCTTGTCCAGAAGAGGTGAATGGCAGAGAAAGGAGTTCAGCTGGAGAGGGAAATTATTTCTTGTTTCAATCTGTCTGAATCTACTGAAGGATCCGGTGACTATTCCGCTGGGACACAGCTACTGCATGACTGTTTAAAAGCTGCTGGGATGAAGACAAGGAGAAGGAAATCCACAGCTGGCCCTCAGTGTAAGGCAGACCTTCACACCGAGCACCTGTCCTGGTGAAAAGCTCCATGTTAGCCTGATTTAGTGTAGCAACTGAAGAAGACTGGAATCCAAGCTGCTCTGCTGATCTCTGCTATGCTTGGACCTGAAGATGTGTGTACCCTGTGAATGTCTGCACTGGGAGAAAACCTGAAAGCTTCAAGTCTGTCCTGGTCTGTTGTATCTCATATCTGTGAGAACACCTTCAGCCTCATTATGATGCTAGCTCCATTAAAAGAAACACCAGGCCTGGTGGACCCCTCAGCAAGAAGCTCCAGGAGATAAATTCATCATGCTCTCGTCATGATGAGGTGATGAAGATGTTCTGGCCGTACTGATCAGCAGTGTATCTGTATATCTGCTGCTCTGTTGGGGATGACACATAAAGTGCCACGACAACAGTCTCGAGCTGGCAGCAGAAAGGACTGAGAGGGCGAGAAGAGCTAGAGGTGAGTCGACAAAGAATCCAGCCGAGAATGCAGGACGTAGAGAAAGATGTGAAGGGAGCCTATCAAACCAACAGCAGGTGGAGGCTATCATCGCATCTGCTGACTAAAGCAGTGGAGGACAAGTGAGAGATCTTCACTGAGCTGATCCCGTCTCATCCAGAAAAAGCTCTGATGTGAAGGAGCAGGTCAGATCCAGGCAGGAAACTGAAGTGAGTCGAGTCAAGATCTTCAAGGAGAAGCTGGAGGCAGTGAGATCAGCTGAGCTGAAGAGCAAAGACGGGGCTGAGATGAAGAGGCTGTCACACACAGAGGACTCACACCTCCCGGGATCACACCAGGTTTACTTGATCAGCAACTAAGCGCCTCAATGTCAGCACTCAGTGAAATCTACATCCAGTCATCATATCCGTCTCTGAGGTACTTTGAGGATGTGATAGGGCGGCTGTTTCAGGAGCTCAGAGATAAACATACAGGATGTTCTTGAGAGAGAAATGGAGCAAACGTACTCAGCTGACATGACTGAAGTGGATGTTTTAGCAGTGCACAATTCGCAGAGCCCCGAAGCCCAGAGCTGGATTTCTTACAATATTCACGTGACAATCACACTGGAGTCAGCAAAACACAAGCAAGAGCACAACTGTTATTGTGCTAAGGGGGAGAGAAAAGCAACGTCATGAGTCAACCACAGTTTTATTCTAGTGCTGCCAGGACAGGATTCACCTACATTTTGCGCAGGTCGCCTGAAGTAGAAGAAGATGGTCTGACTGGACGTTGTTAGGCTGGGAGGGTGGAGTGGAGAGGAGCAGCAGTGTCATGTAGCAGCTCGTATACGAGAGGATACAATGTAGCAGGGAATTTGATGACTGTTTTATTTGGAGTCAGGGAGGCAGAATCCGTTGGGCGTATAATATTGAGACATAAGAATTAGTGTTATTCTTGGAACAGTGGGTGTGCCAAAAATGCGCCCATATCAGGTCTGCCAGTCGTCAGAGTTGGAGTGTAATTCGTGGATCACAGTGGCAGGTATTCTGTCGCTTCTACAGCATCTCTAAAACCATGATTCTCCTTCACAGAGTCAAGCCTACTTCACTCAGGCCTCTCTATGCTGGATTTTGTCTTTCACTATCAGAGATGGGACACTGCTGAGTTCTGTAAGCTCAAATAAGGTCATGGTCATTTAAGTTGACAGGTCGAGTTGACAGCCTTTATATTGCTGTAGATTCTTTTTCTAAACATATTTGTTTTCATGTTTCTTGAGCTGCAGCGGCGGGGAGATCGCCGTGTTCAAGTCAAACATTATGGGGATGTTTAGCCCATTGGAGGCCTATATGGGCGTCATTTTTGATGTTTTTTTTATTTTACCTGAAGTGACATTTTCCAGCTGACTAACTCTCAAATGGATCATAATGAACATTTGGAGAGGAATTCATGGTATTTTCTTTTACATAGGGTGAGATTCTGCTCCAACGATAATTTTGATTGTGTAGTAGTTAGTGAATCGTAATGAATCATTGAAAAAGATAATTTGAAGCAGAGCTGATGATTGATGGGATGTATCAGGTAGGGTTTGCATAAAGCAGCTTATTTCCATTTCACTGTTATGCGTGTCAATACTCTTACTCATTAATCGATTAGACTGTTTGGTTTATAAGGTTAAAGGTCAAATGTCTTGTTTTTTTCCACTAAAACACAAAGACGAACAATTTACTGTAGAGGATACTGAAATGAAGGCAGAAAATATTTACATTAGGAGCCTGTGATATTGTTTTCTTAATGACTTAAAAGCGATTTATATCATCAAAATACGTTGGTGATTAATTTATTCAACTATACTAATTAATTAATGGACTCATTCGTTGCAGCTCCTAAAATGTTGTGACAAACTGAAGGTGTCCATGAATGAATAAAGATCTTTCTCAAAAAGTATTTTCTTCTTGTTTTTCATTCCCAAATTTAATTATTTGCCTAACTATGATAAATACTGCGCACCAGATATCCAGCC
>NW_023339796.1:1656709-1657296 GCF_004916995.1 Morone saxatilis | reverse complement strand
CAGCCTCTCTATGCTGGACTTGGTGTTAACTTACCTGTTGGAAACACTGGTGAGTTCTGTGAACTTAATTAGAAAGAAGTCCTTCAAAAGGTTCTTCCCTAACGTTGATCAAAGCCACAAAACTCTTTTCATTAAAATTACTGCCTTCAGCAGCGTATCCCTCTGTTTGCTCAGTTCAGTTGAGATGTTATTGTTAAAAATGTTGAGTTTTAGTTTAGTTTTTCTTATTATGGAGACAGAGTTGAGTTGAAACACAAATAAACAGAAGTTATTTAAAGGTCCAATGTGTAACATTAAGGAGGATCTATTAGCAGCAGGACAGTGGGTTATATTCTGTTTCAGTTCTTCGAATTATGTATTTCTGTCTGAGAGCTGATTGATTTTTGCATTGCAAATGTTTGAGTTCTTCAGGTGGCACTGATCCTGTGTCTGTTTTAGCCATGAAGTCTATTACTGCTCAGGATTCTTTTTATTTACCTGTACTGACATTTCTCTGCATGAAAATATAAACTTGCATATGTTTGTTGAATATTTGTTTTGATTAATTAGTATGATGTTGCTTCTCTTCCGCTGCAAAGGTCTTCATG
>NW_023339796.1:1655945-1656678 GCF_004916995.1 Morone saxatilis | reverse complement strand
TATAATTACATTTACATTTATTTATAGGCAAATGTAATTGTTTTAGATAGTAACATTTATAGAGACCACGTCTGTGATCTCTCTGTGAAGTCAAGGTGGCCATCAATCACATTATCAGGACATTTCAAACGGCTGCTAGTTTCTACAGGTGATGGTAAAAGGTTGAAATTTATGAGGTGTGTTGTGTGTTGCTGATAAGATAAGTTCTTTGGTTTCAGCTACATTCAGTTCTCCTCACATCTCTGCTGCAGAGTAATTACATGATTGAAATATGTGCGATCTTTTGCAGAGCCCCACTCAGCCAACCAGTGGCGTATCGTCAGCACACTGCAGGAAGTTGAAGTGTGAGTCTTGGATTTCAGATTCATTTGTTTAAAAAGAACGGTGATAAAACGACATCTCATGATGCACATCTGTTCAGAGCCCTGACCTCTGGAACCTCACCTTTTACAGACAGTCTAGGATTGCATCATTTAAAATAAAGAAATAAAATGAATTGTTGCCTTAATTAATGATTCTGTGGCTGATGATTCTCACTGAACTCTATTTTTTCTTCTTAAGAAAGAATTATAGATTATATACATATAGATTCCTTGTAAACATTTTGTTCTCATCACTTTATACATTTGTAAATAAATCTTTAATTATATTTTACATGTTGTCATTGAAACTGACATACAAATGAGGGAGGTTATCATCATCATAATCAACATGGGGATCATTCATTATTTTC
>NW_023339796.1:1654501-1655888 GCF_004916995.1 Morone saxatilis | reverse complement strand
ATCATTTAACAGACGTTACTGATGAGACATGAACAAACTGAAGGCTTGTATAATAAATAAAGAATGTTTACAGTGTCAGTCAGTCTCTGTTCTGCAGCTTTGTGACAGATAAATGAGCTTTAAGTTTTCACTTATGTTTCACTTTCTACTTTTAAAAAAACAAGATTTTGAAAACAATGGAGTGAAGTTTGGGTGTGAAGAAGTTGTGTTGACTACTGACACAAATAAACAACAGATATTGTGTTATAAACTCATTTTATTTACTGTTATCTTGATTTTCGTGAAGATGTCCTGTTAGTTGTGTATTTGTGTTTAGCAATGTCACCTCACATGTTCAGTGTCATTTGAAGTTTCCTCAGTTGTTACACAACCAGTGAGTGACTCAGCTTATACAAGTTAAATATTAACAACAAACAAATGGAGTGCAGCCTAGTCCTAAAGTGGTTGAACTTCCTACTAATTTAACTTCCTACTGGGGGCTGAAATCCCCCTCGGTGGTGTTGTGGTCTTGTCTTGTCTTTTCCTTCTGTGTCTCCTGTGGTCTCTCTATCAGCTTCCATTTCTGTGGCTTTCTGCTAACCATAACCTGCTTCCACTGTGATCACCAAAGAACATGATCTCTGTGGTAATTCCATTGTTTTCACTGGAACAGGTTCAGTTTGTGTTGAACAGCACAGCCACATAATGCTAACTCTATCCTATTGACACATCAAATCATGGTTGTTGTTACCGTTCTGCCCCCATCCAGACCTCCATTGTCTTCAACCCCATAAAGCACTCACGCATTAGCATGCTAACGGCTTGGTGTGACTAGCAATAGCTGCACCTTTTGTATGGATGCATATTCACACCTTTAACCGCCCAGACCCGGTTCCCCCAGACCGCCTCCCCTCCCGTGCATGTAATGTGTATATTCAGCTCCAACAGTTCGCTGTTTTTCTAAAACTGGCATCATGTTTAATTTCTCCATGAAAAACCTCCCAGTACAGTCTACAGTAAGTTATGGGGGATGGTTTAAAAAGTAACAAACTGGATTTATTTGTTTAAAATGGCGTCTAACATTAGCACACGTTTTGTTTACATTAAAAACACATTTTACATTATTAGGATTTTAGATATTCAGCAGTGATTCATTTATCTATGCACTGATTTTTTAAGAAAGTAAGATAAAGAGAGTAAAATGTATATTATTGAATTATTATAACCAATAAAAGGTTTGATTGAGCTGAATTACAGGACAACTCAGTGAAAGCTGATCTGAAGAAAAGCTGAATCTATCGAGCTCTGCTGTGAACAAGTTAAACATAGTATCTTCCTCAGACTCCTCTTCCTGGAATGAATCAGAGCTCGATAACCCAGATAAAGCCTGTAATTGACTGTGTGGTCT
>NW_023339796.1:1651084-1654401 GCF_004916995.1 Morone saxatilis | reverse complement strand
CCGGATCCTTCAGTAGATCCAGACAGATTGAACAAGAGAAGGTTTCCCGGTCCAGCTGAACTCCTTTCTGCGCCATTTCACCTCTCAGTAGCAACAACTGAATGAAATTCACTTCCTTAGAACTGAAACTTGTTTGAGCTCTGATTAAAGCTAGTGTTTCTGCAGTGAATGTGGTCTGTCAGTTGTTTTACTACATCACATGCTGGTTACACCTATCTTTAACCTTTGGACCTGAATGAGAGGGAACAAAGAAATATATGGACAGTGGAATTGGGGTGGAGCTTGCTGTGTGTGAGAGCAGGTAGAGGCGGAGAGTTTTTCAAGGGTTCAAGGTTCAGCTTTGTATTTACAATACAGGATTATACAGTAAAGGGCAGCTTTTAATTTTGCTCTGGCTGTGTTGTGTGCTTACTTGTCACCTGACTGAGGGGGCAGCTTTTTTGGCTCGAGATTGATCCCTCACCGCAATTACATCCTTCCAGAATCTCTTGGGCAAAGCCAGGACTCAATAAAACGTCTTCATAGCCAAACTTGACCAAATTAACTAATACATATTTTTCCAGTTTTTAAGTTTGAATGTTGTGTAATAAATAACTTTGTGGTGTTTCAGGTGGAAACTTGCTCTCATACTCTGATATTAGTATTAGACCCTGGAATGAAGATAAGAAGAAAATACTTTGTTTATTCTTGGAAAAGCAATTCTTTATTGGTTATATAAACCGCCACTTTATTCACACAAATCATCAGTAAAGTCTCTTAAATGACTCTTGTTCAACAATTTGATGTACAGATTCACCTCATTCACACAAATTATTCAGAACCTCAGCTATGTAACAGCTTTACAATACCTCATAGTGCGTCATTTGTACTTCGATTTGCGCAACAAAAACAACAATGAAATTTGCCTACAAATAAATACAAATGTATTTATAGATTTCTTTACAAATTTAGGAAGTGGTGAGAACAAAATATCTACAATAAAGGAAGGTCTGCTGCTTTCTCTCTTAGACCCATACAGTGGAAGAGAAACAACAACATACAAATACATCATTACAAATATTCAAACAAAGCACAGAGTTTACATTTTCATGCAGAGAAATATCAGTTCAGGTAACTATACATTTGACCGTCCTGCTCTGCTGATATTCTTGTATGTGACTGCTACATCAACTGCTTCCCCTCTCCACTCCACCTCCCAGTAACAGTGACTAGAATAAGACTGATGAAAAAACTACAAGCACGTTTGTAGTTTAGCTAACTGTTTCATCTGTGGATGGATATACATATACATACACATATACATACACATATACATATACATATACACATACATATACACATGTACATATCCTGACAGAAAATCCTCAAATAAACCATTGTTATGTACAACTAGTTGGCAACTGCTTTCTCAAGAATCTTGGTGAAAAAGGGAAAGTGAGATATACAGTAGGTCTATAGCAGGGCTGAGACGAGTCCTTGAGTAACTTAGCCAGTAGATAGACAGATCATTTGTGCTACTCCACTGATGTGGCTTAAAAACTATTGTTATCCAATTTGTTTTCTCCAAAAATCTTAAAAATAATGGAATGTAATAATAAAATGCACATATTTAGATCAGGGAAGTCAGACCTCGTACCAAGTTCTACAACCCTGTGTACAGCGCTGCACTCAACCCTAACACACTGTGGTCAACTCGTAGAGTAGAACCAACATACAGTAGAACAATGTTAAAGGTCCTGTGTGAAGGATTTAGTGGCATCTAGTGGTGGATTTGCAGATTGCAACTCAGGTCACCCTCTCCTTCAAAGCACAAGGAGGGAAGCTCTAGTGGTTGCAAAGCTCGGGAAAAATGCAAACGGCCCTATCTAGTCCCAGCGTTTGGTTTGTCCCTTCTGGGCTACTGTAGGCGGTTCAACACTCCATAGAAGGTGACCCAGATCATCTGTACAACTCATTCTAAGGTAACAAAAACATAATGATTCTTATCATTTCAGGTAAATACACAATAACGAAAACATAGTTATGCATATTATATTAATTTCTGCCAACAAAACCTCATAAATAATAAATAGATAATACAAACAAACTGATTAGTGTCATGAGCCATACTAGCACCAGGAAAATAATCATTGATCATGATTTTTGACATAATTATAAAGATTCTAATGAGCTTAAAACAGGGTCTGAAACATGCAGACAAAGTGAGCTGAGGTGCTTTAACCTCCATTATATCCCTGGTTAGCAGGATGAAGGCGCCCTCTGGTGTCGTTTCTGACTTCTTGACTTTTGAATAGACATGGAAACACTTGTAAGCAAATGGAAAGAATGGTACGATCATTTCATGATTTTATGACTTGACGCTTCACCTAAATCTCCACCAACCATAAATGATTGCATGGTAATGACTTAAAATGAGACTGAACGTGTTGCTTTCAGGTGTCAAGTCCTTCTGATGTTGATAGTTTACAACCCAGGATCATCTGGCTGTGAGGTGATGGTGTTAAACACAAAACCAACAAAAAAGACTCATTCTCAAGTTTAATTTTCATGAAAATCAACAAAACAATAAATGAAATAACCAGTTCACAGTCCACAACTTCACAATATCTGTTGTCTTATGTCTTGACAAAAAAAAAATAATTCTACTGTTTTTTAGTCTTTTAGGTCTGTGTAATAATTATCTTTATTGACTGAGTGCACAAATAAATGTTGGTTGTAAAAAGCAACAAGTGATAGAAAACACAAAGCTCATTTCTTTGTTAAATGACAATTTTTTTAAATAATTGTATGTACAGATTCACTTCATCCACACAATCAGTTTGTTGGAGCAGAATCTCAGCTATGTACAAGGAAATAATCATCATAATAACTGATTATGATCACAATCCTGCCATAGTGAAAACATGTAAATATCATTAGAGATTTCTTTACAAATGTATAAAGCGTTGAGAACAAAATGTTTACAAGTAATCTATATGTATATAATCTATAAAGTAATATTGGGCTTTTCTCTCTGGAAGACCTTTGCAGTGGAAGAGAAACAGCAAAAAGCATTTGGAGCACAAGAGAAGTTTATATTTTCAAGCAGAAGAAATGTGAGTTCAGGTAAACTAAAATCATTCATGAGCAGTGATAGCCTCCATGGCTAAACAGACACAGGAAGGAGCGCCAAACACTTACAGAACAACAAATTACTGTCCATAAGAATCAAAATGCAGAATTTAACCCAGTGTCCCTTAAATAATTTTTGTCTATTTGAATTAATAGAACTCAGCAGTGTCTCCAACACAATTAAACCAAAGTCCAGCATAGAGAGG
>NW_023339796.1:1643465-1650984 GCF_004916995.1 Morone saxatilis | reverse complement strand
ATGAACTCAGTAAACAGTTTCCTGAATGAGTTTATGGTCTCAGTCTCTAGTTTCAGTCTTCTTCCATACAGCATGATGTTCATTTAGTAAACTTGTTTGGCACAGATCCTGGTGAAGAAGAAAAAGCTCCTTCAAGGTGAGACAGCTAATGCTGTTATAGTGTGTTTCTGGCTGTTTAATGAATTGTTTGAACATTTGTATTTATATATAGAGTTTGAGTCTGTGACTTGGTGACAGCTGATAGAAGTCACAAATAGGTTCCTTTAAATGGAAAATCCAGCATGTTACGCTTATAATAGAAGAAAGAAAATCACAAACAGGTATGCAGAGTGTCTTTTTATGATCATCGGATCAATTGTACTTTCTTTTATACACTGCAGTCATCTTATATGAGGTCCTTCACTAATGTAAGACATCGGGCATTTCTCTACCACGACATTGTGACAATGAGTTTCTAACCCCACACACACTTGTTTGTAACAAGGAAACACATCTACAACAAACCTCAAACAGATCTCTGCACGTCTGAGGAAAATAAAATCTGAAAGAAACTAAAAACCACAACACCTGATTCTGAATTCATATTATTGTGTCCAGTCATGTTTATGAGGCACTTCATTTGTTCCATGAAATATGTGGATTCATCAAACTGCCTGAAACTGAAACTGTTCACCCGGTAGCAATGAACAGTGCCAAAAACACTTCAAGTTACTTTTTTAGCATGAAGCTAATCCTAATATAACCACTTGGTGATATTAGTTGTGAGCTAGTTTGTTATGTTGCAGCTAGCAGGGCTCATTGGTCCTGATAACTGTTTTAGCAAATTAGCAGCAAATTAACAAACAATTCTATAAAACGCTAGACACTGACTGCGTCCGAAATCACTCCATTATAAGCGTATAGTGCACTTTATTTACCCTACAGACGCAGAGTGGGACATTTATGCATTACATAATGTCTAAAGAGTCCCACATTGGAATAGTATGTTCACTACATTTGTTTAAAAATCTGATTTTATACGTACAAAAGTTAACGGGCGGGCGTAAGTGATGACACAAAAACAAGTGCGACATTTCAGTTTGCTGCTAAATAAAAAATTGAGTGTCCATTACATCAGACGAGGAGAATGAGGGGACGAGGGAATGAGGGGACGAGGGAGTGATTTCGGGGTCAAAGGCGAGGTTCTGGCGAGGCCTCAGCAGTCGGACTCGGGCATCCTCTCTGGCCGAGCTGCTTGACAGGTGCTGGGCGGGGTGAAGACGTCGGGGTCGCTGATGCCCAGCTGCAGGTTGAAGAAGCGGGTGGAGGTGGTGACGCTGCTGTTCCTGGTGTAGGTCTCCTGCACCGGGTAGCAGTCCTTCATGGTGTAAACGCCCACCCAGGTCTCATCTGGTGGAGAGACGGGCAGAGATTATGGCACAGCTCAAAGAGGAACTGGAGGTTTTTATTCCACCAGCTGCTCTTTAAATCTGGTAAAAGCTGCTGGGGATGAAAGAAGAAAGCTCAGCAGGAAGGAGTACGATACATTTTCATATGAAGGGATTGCCTGGACTTACGTTGGCGGGCCGGCTTCCTGTCTGACCACTCCTGAACCTCCACGTTGTCCCCGGGACCTCCGATGAGGTACTGGTCCTCGAAGGTGGAGTTGTCTGGGATGTCGAAGGGATCCCAGGCCTCCGTCAGAGCGATCTTAGAGCAGTCCTTGGTCTTCTGGTCAATCTGGAACATCACCATGCTCTGGTACAGGAAGATGTACTCGAAGAACCTGAGCACATGCAAAGAAAGAGGTAGCAGAATGAGCTGAGAACACACTATCGGACATATTATGCCCTTGATTTCACCTTTAGATCTCCACCAGCTCCTGAGGAAAATATCTGCCCTTTCTCCACCAGCTCATCTCTGTGTCTGTGTCTTTGCTGGAAACGAGGTTGATGAGGGCGGTGAGACTTAACCATACAGTACATGTGCCATCAAGCCATAATTATAAGATAAAATAGGCTAAAAAGGCTGCACAGAGCTCCAGATTTTAGATTTTCACACTATATGTTACACATTACTGTACACACAGTTCATCTCAGTGGTGTTGGACGGGGTTGAGCCAATCATTGCAGGTATCTGTGCTCAGTTAGGTTTTAAAAACTCATCTTGTGTCTCTTCTCTCGCACGTGAAGCATACAATCAATATGATTAACATCCTGCAATGTATTGAAATACCTGTGAACAATGTGTTATTCACCACATCTGATGTTGTGACTCTGGACAGCAACATATTACATAATAGGGAATATAAGGAATTAACCTTTTTCCAGTCTTGTTTGCATTAACTAAAGGGCAGAGGGATTGTTTCACCCCACTTACAGTTGGGATTATTAGCTATAGAGACCAAAACAGTTGTTGGTACCATGTAAACATTGTTTCTGCTGTAAAGTATGGGGACATTATGGAGACTCACTCCTGCAGCCAGCCTCTAGTGGCCGTTAGAGGAACTGCAGTGTGTTGTGAAGCCACACTGCAAACTAAACAAACCAAAGTCGATCAGCAGGCTTTGTTCTCGTTTACCGGCCACAGAATATTTCTCAACTGCAGATTTGAGCCCTGGCACAGAGTCGGGGTTGGTTTGTTTGCAGTGAATAACACACTGCTGCACTGCGGGGTTATTATGGGCTGTACTGAAAATGGTGCTATAAATATAAGAGCCTTTAATGCTTTTATAATAGCTCGTTACTAATAACTAATAAGTGTGTTTGCTTTATAGATCAGTTATGAGCCATTAATAAGAATAACATTTGGGTTGCCAGGTTGTGAAAAAACACCTTCAACTGATTGGACAATGGCTTTAAAAGATCTACACACTTTTGTATTGTGTGCATGTGTATAAGTTCTTGTGGTGTGATTATTATTGTTGGATATACTGTCTATTTTTGTTGTTTTTGTATAATTAAACGTATATATTATGTATATATATTATGATGAATAAGAAATGAATACAGACTAAAGTATATGGCTGCACATTTATTAGAAATATTATTGAAATTGCAATTTGACCAAGTACAATATGCAAATCACAGGAGCTGTAATATTTTTTTTATTAAAGGTAAAATGTGACAAACAGTGTTATAATGAAGAACAGTAGAGCTGCAGAGATTCTCTGATCTACAAATGTCCTCCAGATTTAAGAAAACAGGTTTGTTTGCTACAGACTCCCCAAAAAATCATTGATTTTTACTAAAAAAAAATCAATTTGTGATGCAAACATGATCATTCCCATTTAACTGAACCACAATATCTGATAACTAATCAACTAATATAATGTTTTTACCATATCCTGCAGCATTAATTAAGTTTTACCCCCCTCTCTCTCCCCACCTTCCTGTCTCTCTTTGAGCTGCTCCATCAAATAAAGACAATAATAAACATAAACTGGCCCCTATGAGCCAAACGGATGTTTCACAATCTTAATAATGACTTATAAATGATGCATAAAGCTTTAGTAATGGATTCACTGACACTGACAGCCCTTAGTAACTCTACATTAAAGGTACATTATTAGAAAGTGGCGCTGTTAAAATGTTCAAAATATATATTTTAAAGATCAATCAAGAACAAATAAGAAAGTATGTTTTTTTTTTAATACATTGCAAAGCCAATATCCTGAAATTGGACTATATTGAATCATTGAATGGATCCTATACACGTTTTGTTTATTATATATATATCTGTTTTCCTCTTATATATTTTATTTGTAAATCAATGTAGCCTATTTTATGTATTCAATCCATATATTCTTGGTACCTTTTTATCCAGTTTGTACTTTAATGTGTTTACTGGGAGGGTTGGATAAAGATAATGTAATAATAATAATATATATATATATAAATATAAATGTATTATTATATTATAAAGACCTGAAACATTGAGATTGAGCCCAGATTTAAATCTCTCCTCTTACCTCTGACACGGGGTGTGTTTCTTGTTCTGCTGCAGGACTCGGATCCTCTGGTTCAGGCCGTCGTAGGAGACCGCGGCCCGGCTGTTCCTCCCGGTGCCGTGGTCGTACAGAACCCACCTGCCCTCCCACTGCAGCGGGGCGAGGCAGGGCCCGGCGGCCGGGGGGGAGCCGCCCTGCCCGGGGAGGCCGAGGACAGACGCTCCGGAGGCGGACAGGAGGGCGAGCAGCAGTCGGTGCATTGCGTCTGGAGGAACGGGAGTCCCGGTAACTGATGCTGTTGTTGTTGTTGTTGTTGTTGTTGATAACGGACGGCACCTGCTGATGATGAGCGCACTGTAGTTGGACCTAACAGGCTTTCCGGTTTGGTTTTCAGAATAAAAGTATTGTATGAACCGTTATAAAATGTAAATGACAAAAAAAAAAACAATAACAACAACAATAAAAAAACGTTTTTATACAAAACTTTAATGTAGTTTATTAAACCAGTTATTAATAAGATAATTCAAATAAGATACGATAGACTTTATTGATTTATTTATTCACTTTGCTTTATTAACACAGCACAATGGATTAGAGAATACACAGTAAGTGAGAATAGAATAGAAAAAAAATACAAGATCTATTTCTATTATAATAGAAACTTAAAGAAATAAATAAAACTATAGAAAACAAATTAAATATTTAAATATAAAATGTCAGTATCGAATAATAAAACAAAGTAAAAATTAATAAATTCAAACAGAAATAATAATTAAAATACATATTTTAATTAATTAATTAATTAATTAATATAAATCTTTATTTTTTTACGTTTTTAACGTTTATTTCTCTTTCCCGCCACTGGAGGGCTGTCGCATTCTTATTACCGTCACGGTGTGGCGCGGCCGTGATGACGTCTCTTCACTAGCAAACATGGCGAAGAAACAACGTGTGAAACCCGCGTCGTCCTCAAAGTCTGCGGACAGCGAGACACACAAACAGAAACAGACGGAAAGCTTCAGTCTAACTCTCGAGTCCAGCGACGACGAGGCTCCAGAAGAGGTGACCTTCGAGGACTCAAAGGCTGCGGCTCTCCGGAGCATGAAGGAGGCGCTGGACTCGGCCAGAAGGTAGCTGGCTGGTTCTGGCTTATGGAGAGAACGTTGAACCAAACTCCACTCAAAAAAGTCCGTCTTTAGGGTTTTTTTTTGCTTTTAAGCGGGATTTACTCACCACAACGAGTTATTATTCGCATGTTATTATTTATTGGGGATCACTTTTCACTTCGGCTCACTTATTTAGCGCCGAGCAGCAGTTTTTTTGGATAAAATGTGGAATTGTTTCACGAGCTCACAGCGCGGCCGCCTGGCCACCGCAACGCGCAGTCTCGGCTCGAGACGGGAGGAAATGTTGATGTATCCTGTATTAAGGCGCTGGTAATGGACTGCATTAATGCCGATATGTGAATAGTGTTTACACAAAATTCTGAATTTATATAAAGTCAAACTTTAAGGCGTGACACTTATTAAATGGAGTTTGGTGTGACAAGAACGCTGCAAAATAATAATAATAATAATATATATATATATAATATAAGGTAACAACTGATATTTTGTGTTTGCAGGGAAAAAGAGCTGCTGAAGGAGAAGAGGAAGAAGAGGCAGGAGTTATTCCAGGAACAGAAGGTGTGTGTGTGTGTGTGTGTGTGTGTGTGTGTGATAAAATGATCTATTAATATATATATTCATAAACATCCTGTTTGCGTCTTTCAGTCAAAACCAATATTTAACATTTACTTTTTAATATACAGTAATGTGCTGTGGTTTTAATACATTTGGAAACACTAGTTTAGTTTATATGGGCTATAATTGTGACTGAATCTGTCTGTGTATTTATTTATGGAGATTTGCCCTCCCATATGGTTTAATGCTAATACATTTGAATGAACCCAGAGCAGCCAGTGATACATCCACCTTGTGAAACGACTGAAGAAGAGCTACAGCTAACGATCATTTTCATCCGTTAATGTGGAAAACAGTCAGCAGATTGTTGTTGTTGTTTGTGTCACATTTTGAGTCGTGAAAAGATCGATTATAGAACAACAAACAACTGTTCTGTTGGTCGACTAATCAAGTAGTCGGCTCGTGGTGATACATCGTAATGTTTAAGCACAGTGCCACGGTCAGACGGTCGGTCCACCGCTTCAGTCCAGACTCAGATATCTCAGCACCCACTGGACGCTGACGTCTGCGTGTAGCACAATGCACTGCTGTCTGACTCTGACTCTGTCTCATTTATTCATCGGCCACAGAAAAGAAAACTGTTACCGACCGACGTGTTGGAGGAAATCGACTCGGCTCCTTCAAAGTAAGTTTACCCACCTGACTCATTGTGCCAGATCTCCTCTCTCTCTGCTCACTGAACACTGAAACCTGCTTCATGTTGTAGGGAGCAGAAACAGTCGGAGGATGAAGGTAAAGAAACACTCACCCTCCCACTCACTCCAGTTTAAAGCTTTAGCTCTCGGCCGTAGAGCAGCACATTGAGCTTCAGACTGACTTGTTTTCTCCCCAACTGTCCTCACCCAGCTGAGGAGGAGGAGGAGGCGGGAGAGGACGACAGCAGCAGGAGGAAGAAGAAGAGGAAGAGGAGCGGGAAACTGCCACATTCCCGAAAGTATGTGAATTTTCAGTCACTACTATAATGTGAGCTGAGAGAATGATGTTCACTCACAGGCTTTAATCATACTGAGGATCCTGTAACTGAACTGCTTCCTGTGCGTCAGTGTGAAGGGAAACTACATGGTGACCACGGTGAAGGAGCGAGCGGCGGCGGCGTCCTTCCAGCAGCAGACGGCGGAGGATTTCATCCAGTCCAGACTGTACGGAGCGGGAAGCTGCAGGAGCACAAGTGAGGAGGCGTTCACAGTCCACACACACACACACACACACACACACACACAGATCTACTGGATTAATGTGGATTAATCCGCCGCTGAAAATAGTCCCCAGCAAATGCACGTTTTGTTTGATTAAAAACTCGCTGCTGTTTGTTCTCATTCATTGTGTCCAGATGTTTAAAACAGCTGCAGGCTACACTCTGTGGCAGAAGTCTGTAAGGACCATGATCTGTCTCAATTTGAGCTTTGCTACAGTGACGTCCCGTCTCGTCCCGCTGAGGCGTCTCCTCCCCCGGAGACTCCTCTGGAGGACACGGCGGCAACATTCCTGTCTCTCAGTCCGCCGACCGGCTGAACGTGTTCACACTCTCTGTCCTCCTGTCCTCAGGTAACGAGCTGCTGTCCCTCCAGAACAAGAAGGGCAGGAATAAAAGTGCAGCGGTGCAGTTTGTCAGGAAGGGCTGGGGTAAGTTGAGCTCAGTGACTGTTTATCATGTGAACTGACTCTGTTGATGCTTTGTCACTACACAACAGAGGCTTGACATGTCTAACACCAGCTGCAGGCTACACTCTGTGGCAGAAGTCTGTAAAGACCATGATCTGTCTCAATTTGAGCTTTGCTACAGTGACGTCCCGTCTCGTCCCGCTGAGGCGTCTCCTCCCCGGGGGACGCCTCTGGAGGACACGGCGGC
>NW_023339796.1:1643178-1643365 GCF_004916995.1 Morone saxatilis | reverse complement strand
AAAGACACCTGGGACAATCCCAGTGTCTCACACAGTTTATAGCCCCCCAAAAATCTGATCACTGTCTGTCTGACCCTCCAGCCAGCAAAGAAAAAGCCAAAGCAGAGAAGCTGAAGAAGCGGTGGATCCACAAGCAGCAGATTCCCTCCTGCTGACCGGGGGGACGTCTGAAAACCTCGACCCGGAC
>NW_023339796.1:1638827-1643132 GCF_004916995.1 Morone saxatilis | reverse complement strand
AGCAGCCCGGAAGAGTTCGCTGCTTCTTCCTGCGCCTTGAATTAAAAAGGACGCCGTCGTATAGACTGATGGACTGAATGTGGACGCAGCCCGCAGTGCCTCCGCAGGGTTCCCATGAGTGGGTTCCTGATAACTGATAACTGAACTGAACTAGTTTCTGAACTGAAATGTTTCCTCATGTGTTTCTTTAAGAGAACATTTTGTGTTTAAAGATTTTTCTGTAATAACTTTATACTCAGTAAGATCATTGAGATCCTGAGACCTGCTCTGTTCTCTGTAAAATGACTGTTATAAAGTCTCGTTATACTTTGAAAACACATTAAAGAGTGTTGAGCTACTACATGGAGCTCTCAGGAACATTTTGATACCAACAGTAACTCCAGTTAGTGAACCTCCACACTTGTGTGGGATGTGTTGAAAGCTCAGAAAGAGCTAGTAAGTGGGTTTTTATCATTTACATCAAACTAATGAACTCCTATGTTCACTTTAATATTTATCAATTAGCCAAATGACAGTTTACAGCAGCCATTTGGATAAACTAATTTTTCAAGCAGAAATGAGGATCATTTGACTGTTGGTAAGCGTTTGCAATCTGTAATGTAAAAAGTATTCTGCCGATCATTGGCTCTAATTTAAACATTTCCCAGGTATTACATTGTACCTGGAAATACCTGATTGTACTTATTAGTTTAGTGCAGAATAAAGTCAGTCCGTAAAAATATTGATAGGCAAATATTTTGATGATCGTTGGATTTGAAAACTTGTGACTGCTCAATGTAGACTTGTGGTTGTCATCACCAGAGTGACATTCCCCTTAAACCCTCTTTCATCAGAGGGAAAACTGAACAAAAAATCCACAATAAAAACATAAAATGTATCGTGATTCACTGGAGAGTTTGGAATCACTGGGTTAAGTCATTGATCAGCAGAAACTGGTTTTGTTTTAAAGCTTTTTAAGTTAAATATCCTGTTTTTGTTCTGCAGGTTGGACAAAAAAATGATAATCTTTAACAGAATCAGATATATTAGCTTTTCACTAACAAAGAAATGCATCTTGTGCATTTGTTTAGAAAGTGTCAAATTATTACCTTAATACTTAATTATTAGAAATTATTAGGTTCATCTTTAAAATCTCCCACAAATGCAAATTTATATTGTAATAAACTTACAATGAGTATTTTTCCATTTCCTCACATGACAGACTGACAGCTTAATCAGTAATTAAAATGAATATTAGCTGAAGCCCTGCACTGCCCAGAAACATCATCACCTGGGTTTTAATGTGGGTTTAAGTCCACTTCAGACTCGTGATTTAGGATTAAACTGACCTCTGCACAATAAAACACAGTTTGGAGACGGGAGACAAGACTTGAGCTCCGGGCGTCATGCAGCATCCAGACAGGAACCTTCATCATTTGTCATTTTTAATATAAATCTTTTTCACCCTCACACAAATTGCACTTTTTTTTTTCTCCAAATGGACACACAGTCAGCAGTGGACAACTTACTGGTTGACATCTTCCTTAAACACCGTGAACTGGCTAAAAGAAGGAGAAACAAAAAGAATAAAATAAGAGACATCTAACTTGATCTTACCACCACTTTACTATGGCATGCATAGGTTTCAGACCTTACTCAGAAAGAGACAACAGACACTTTGTCTAAGAAGTTTTCTAAACGATGCCGTGACTGCTTGCGATCCGAAAACAAAAACCAAAAAGAAGAAGAAACAAACCGAAGGTACAGAAAAGCTCGGTTCCACCGTGAGGGGAGAAGTCACCTCCGGACCTCTGGGGGAAAACTAGAGGAAAAGATGGATGTGGTGTCTTTGCGAAAGCCTCGGCGTTCCTGTTTCTCTGCAGGTGGCGAGCACGAACACACAGGCTTCAAACACACAGCTGCGATGTCGTCTTCCTAAAGTATTTGGTTCTTTATTAAATGTGATGCCACAGTGCAGTCGACAATACTGAATGTTTTTTATGGTTTTTCTGGTTTTATTGTCCCCGACGATTCTTTAAGCACTAAAAAAAAAAAACCTAATGGGTAGAGGAAGCTCGCCTCTGAGGGATGATGGGTAGTTGGAGACACGCGGACTTGAGGGCTTTTCATACCTGAATGCTAATTCAACAGCAGCTTTAGAAATTATAACTAGACAGCAAAATGCTACCAGGGAGCAACGCGGAGGCGACTGAAGGTAGTTCTGGGTCGACAGTGATTATCGGCCTAACTGAAAACGAGCAAAGAAAATGACTTCACTTCCGCTACTAAACCTTAAAGCAAACTGAAATTAAAATTCTTTGTTGAAGAAATCAGCTTTCGGTCAGGATTTTAATTACACTGTAAAAACTGATTGTTGAAACTGACTTCATTTAAAGTAAAACTAACTCAATTTTGGAAGTTATAAAAAGATTCTTGATTAAGTAGCTTTAATAATTTTAAGTGACACTGACTTAATTTTGTCATTTTTATTTGTACTGTGAAAACAAAACATCGAGTAAAAAGTATTTAACCAAGAATGTTTAACATACAAAACTGAGTTTGTGTTGCTTAACATGTTTAATGTAATCAGTTTCAACTATTTTTTTTAAGTTTAAATAACTCATTACATTACAGTGTAACCAAAAGAAGAAAGTAATGCTGCAATCAAAGCGTCCTCTACTTCTCCAAGGGGGATTTGTACCGACTACGGATGTCGGTACTTGTAATTTGTACAATTGCTTCATAACAGATAACAGGGCAGTTTAACAGCTGGGGACTGATGTTTAACAGCTGGGGACTGATGTCAGGGTGTCTGTACCCACGTTGGAAACCACTGGACAAAGTAACAGCTGAGTGAAAGACAGGCCAATTTTTTGACAAAGCTAATAAAAATCAGAAAAAAGTCTTACGAATGTTTTGGACCACTGGCTTAGTCCCATGTAAGATTTGGACATTCCCTACATTACTCTGTACATTAGTTACTCTGTGAGATCTCGCAGTTAAATAAGTGCCGTGGCTACAAGACTACTTTGACAGTGTGCTCATTTAGCATTTTACCATTGCCACTTCTGGAACCATGAAGGAGGGACAGCTAATGCTAGCAAGAAGCTCCTCCTTTGCTTAATACGAGACGAACACAACACTGAGTGACTCGCAAACCCAAACCGTGAAACAAAAGTTACGTTCTAGTGGGAATCAGTGCCAACATGAGCAACTAGCTTCCACAATCTTTTAGTGTTTCGAAAAAATATTTTTATCCTTTTCCGAAAAACAAAACAAAACAAAGTGAACTGTAAAAAATTGAAGAATTTAAATTTCAGTTTGACTTTAAATCAAATGCAGAGCTTGTTTAGCACCTCAGTTTCGCTGTTGCTTGTTTTTCTGGTCTGAGTTCAATTCTGAAAAGCCCGTCGCTGTGCTGCAAAACAAAAACAAAAGTCCACCTGTAATCGGGGCCCGGGGTCGGCCGGCTGCTCGGTTGGACCTTCTTATTCTAAACCGAGGAGGAACAAAGGGACATTTTGGCTCCTGAGTTCTTTGTGGGTTAGGGTTAGCATAGACATCGATACGAAAATAAAGATTAACAATGTTTGCATCAAACCTGCTGTGCAGCTGGGGGGTTTGGGGGGGGGGGGGTAACAAGTAAAACTGGGTCAGATCCTCGCAGGGTTCCTACACATGGTTTCCAGTTCAAAGAATTCCAGACTTTGTCCAGAAGTGTTTGATATTCTTTCCCATTAACTGCCAAATGTAGCTCGACTGCAGTAAGTACCACCATGTGTGAAGTTAACGTTCTAAAACTCAGTTTCAGGACTTAAGAGCGGTTATGGTTTCCTAAAATCTTACAGACCCGGAAATGGTCGAACAGACGACCTGCGTAGGAACCCTGGAGTCAACAAAACAGGAAACATAAAAACTTGTACAGACTAGAAACAACCAGCACGCGTCAGGAGTCACTGGTGTCAGTACAAAGCATTAAAGATTGTTTTTTTTTTTTTTTTTTCAATGATTTCCTTTCATTTGATAACTAAATATCTCACTCTATTGATATAATTCCATTTTGTTAAATTCATATATAAACGTTAACATGTACACACGCTCGTCACTGGTAATCGGTGGAATCGGGACCTTTATTATAATAAGTTGGTGGAACTTGCTCTTGCTGGCGCTCAACAAATATACTGTGAATGCAAGTAACAATAATTAATATAATGATAATTAGAATAATAATAATAATAATAATCATCGTCATCTGCACCATGCCTTGTAAACCTGGAAAAACTAAAAACAAAACAAGAGCCAGGTAACCACCCCTCCCCAGTCCCC
>NW_023339796.1:1634421-1638727 GCF_004916995.1 Morone saxatilis | reverse complement strand
ACTTCGCCCATGAAAAACAAAAAAACGTAAAGATTAAAAACAGGGAACGTTGAGTCGAGACTGTCGATCCTCTCTGGCTTCCCCGAGTCCACATGCGTCTCACAAATCTCCGCCGATGTCCTGAAGTGAGTGGAGGGGGTGGGAGTCGGTGCAGGGGGGTGAACGGGGGAGCGGGAGGGGTTGTAGTCCGTTCCTAATGGAGCCTCGCGTGGGCCGGAGTTGTCGCACTCGGCAAGCCTCGGTGGAGTTGGACTTTAGGATCCTGTTTTTCAGCATCAGCCTGCCTCTGTGTTTGCGTGTGCGTGTGTGTGTGTGTGTGCGTTTGCCTGGTTTACGGGGACCACGTTAAAGGGTGGTCGGCCATGGCGCTCACTCGTCTTTTTTCTTTTTTGTTGTTGTTTTTTTCCTCCATTTATATTCAACCGGGGGGGTTTCGTCAGTCTGTCCGCCCCGGTTTCATACCCCCGGGTATATTCGGGGGCTGGGTGTCTGCAGCGAGTCCACACGGCTCTCCGAGTATTTTTCAAGTGGGCTACTCTTGGCTGGCGTCCCCGCTGTCAGTCAGAATGATGCAGACGCAGCCGCCGAGGGCTGGAGGCGGGGCTTTGCGTGGCCAACCAAGGTGGAGGCCTTAATTTCATATTTACGATGGAGAGGGAGGAGGTGAGCGTGTGTGTGTGTTTTATATGTATGCGGTGTGTGTCAGCAATCTAAAGATCTGCCCAGAAACGACTCCTGACCCTCGGTGGAGTTCGTGCCGATTGGTAAAAGCAGAAGAAGAAGCGAGTGTGGTGGTTAACTTTCTACTACTTGTTATCGTGCAGAGGAGCGTCTCCCCAGCTAAAAGGACTACACTGATGGAGGAGGTGGAAGGAGCCGTTTCTGGACAGGTCCTCAGAGAGTGCGTGTGTGCGTGTGTGTGTGTGTGCACAGGGCTAGTGCAGGTAATCGTCCACAGAGGCGAAGGCGCAGGAGCCGCTGCCAGTTCGTGCCATGATGGCGAGGCACTGGGCGGCCTGACCCACGGCCTGGGCCAGGGGGGGCTGCTTGGGCAGGTTGTGAGTCTCTGGAGAGAAAAAGGAGAGAGAGGAGGAGCAACGGTGTCAGAGGAGTGCAAACAGGAGGGATTGTGGATTGTTGGGCAGTATCTGAAGATCCAGAGCTTTCAACCACAACAAACATAGCAAACATAACTGCAGAAAACGTGCAGTTCAGAGGAGTAACAAATGACAACTGCTCCAAAGATTCAGAGGGTGGAGAGTAGAGTTGAGGGTTTAATCCAGACAGCGTGGACAGTTGACCTACCTAGTATTGCACTGTTGAGAGTGGAGCAGACGGGCTCTCTCTGAATGGCGTCCAGCTGGTAGCCGACTGGGCTGTTCCAGGGGTCTGAGTAGGCCAGCAGGCTGAATGCATCCTGCAGCAGGAGACACACGGCAGCAGATACTGATCACACCACAAGTTAACACCGAGGGACCGTGGCTATAAAGTGATTACGTTTACGCAGCATGGATCAGGCGAGCTCGGGGATTCCTGCGTTACCTTGAGCATCTTCTTGTTGGCCGAGTTCTTGCCACACTCGCGGCGGAGGTGTTCGCTCATGCTCTGGAGCTCCCTGCCGAAATGGATCATCCTCTCGATGGCCGCCTGGCTCCCGCCGCACAGCTGCCGCTTGGACTGAGCCGACTCCACCTCTGAGGAGCCACGGCCAGTTTGGCATGCAAAATGTAGGTTTGTAGGTAAATTTAATGTAGGTGGAATGTGATGGTTCATTTACAGCTCGGGCATTTAGCTGGACAGCAACAGTAGAAGTTCTCAAAAGAGGACATTAATACAGAAAGAATAGTGACAATAGTCTTTTTCTGCTAGAATACACAGCCTGTCACTAACACCTCCACTCTACTCACCCATGTCTGCGTCACAGTCGTCGGGCTCGGTGGTGTGTTTGGAGCTGCCGTTGAGGAAACCATTGGAGGACGATTCTGTCACTCCGTTGGTGAAGTGGTCAACTTCCATATCCACATCGCTACTGAGGGAAGACGGGAAGAAAAGGAGAGAGAAACAGTCGGTATGTGGGACAGGAATTCCTCCTCAGTGAGTGTCGGTGGAACATCGCTGAAGATTAAAACGCTGAGAACGATCTCATGTGAAACACGTTGGAGGTCAGAACCTCATTTTTCAATTCCTGAGAACAGCTGATAACATTTCTAAAATGACAAACAGTGTGCAATAAACAAGGTTCATTTCTATGCTGATTTACTTGATGTACCTCTGATTCATCTGATATCGTGTCAGGATAATGCCAATTTCCTGAATCTAATGAACTAGATAATAATTGCAGCTCAATGATGCACACTGGGTAGCATCCAGCTGAGGGTTGTGTAGGAGGAGTTAAAACCAGCATTGCTGAAGGTCAACAGTGTGATCCGTCACCTGTAACCACACCCAACAATGATGTCACAGTGTACTGACCAGGTTGAGATGTTAAACTGGAGGTTCAGCTGCAGTTCAGTCGCTCTTTAATCTCACACTTTGTTAAAGGCAACGAGGAGCAGCAGTAAAACGCTTCCTGAATTTACACTGTTTTTATTCAGATATGTGGATTCAAGCTTGTTAAGTTAAAGTGGAATCAAGTTCAGGGTTTCTGCAGGTTTTAAACAGGTTTATTTAAAGACCATTATGAATTCCCATTTTACATCCACACTGGCAAAAATAAAATGAAGGCAAATCAGTATTGGTTCCAGGTTGGTTTTGTTTTGGAGTTGCTACAGCATGATCAATGCAGATCTGCCTGAAAGAGACTGAAAAACTTCATACAAGTAACATTAACTCTTTAAACCAAGACATTAAGAGCTGAGAAATTAAATGCTGTTGGTGTTCTTGCGGTTTCTCTCGGTACCTGGTTAGGGGCTGTTGGCTGCGGCTCCCGTTGAGGCTGATGTCAGACGCTGGGAGGGTGGAGCCAGAGCCTGGGGGGCAGGGCTTGTGACTGTGAGGGGAGGAGCTGTGGCTCTTATTAGACGTCACACCATTACAGCAGTTGCTGTCAAACCCTAAAAACAGCAGCGGGGTGAAAGATGGACATTTTTTTAACCATTAACAGATGACTCACCTAATCTTTGCAAATACTGATGAGTCAACTTGAACTGAACATGAGGGCAGGTTGAAGCTTCTGATTAATTAATTAATTTGGTATTTGCATTTAATTAAATGGTGCTACAACATCTAATGAGTGAATGCGTACACAGCTGTCGATCCAGATGCTGTTCAGTGTTTCAGGCAATAAAAAGCAAGATGTCAGTCTGTTTGTTAATATGTCAACACACTGCAGGACAGACAGCAGGCTATAAAACGGTTACGACTACTGGATGTAAAGTGGGGCAGTATTTACACTCAGGCTTGTTCTAAATCAGCAGATGTGAATATTCGCAGAGCACAGCTGGACCGTACCTGGGAGGTAGGGCTGGGAGCTGCTGGCTTTGTGGCTGGGGCTGCTGAAGGGCCGGGGGGAGCCGGGGTAACTGTCCTGAGACTTTGGGCTGCGACCTCCGAGACACCTCACCTCGCTGTCCGTCCCATTCACCATCTCTATGAACTGTCTCACCCTGAGGAAGGCAGGGGAGGGAGGGGAAGGAAACAGGAAGGAAGGGAAGCACAGGAAATAAATACAGACACAATGAAGCAAAGATGGAACGGAAGAGTACACAGAGAGGAAGCAAAGAGCAGAAGAGAACAGGAGGACAGGAATAAAAACACAGACTGAACCACATGAAAAGGTTTGGTCTTACTTGAGCATGAAGAGAAGGTCTGGGTTCCTCTCCAGGAGGTTGGGGTAGAGCTGCTGGGTGGTCTCGATGGCCTCGCCCATTCTACCTGACAACACCAGCTTCTGGATCTCTGCAAACCAACAGCAAACGCGTTTACAACCGGCGATACTCATACCATGTTTCCCGGCACCAAAACCAGACTGAGATTATGAATTAATGAATTATGAAATAAGCAAATACAGCAGTAACATTGCAGGAACTATGTGGGCTTCAATATTTCATCACAGGTTTCTATTTTAGTGATCATTTACACCCACACTCTCAAAGCTGTGTGAGTGTGATTGACAGGTGATCAACCTCAGCACCAAAGATGGGACAGGAAGAAAGAAGGAAGCCGTGTCCCAATTTCACAAACTAATTGCGTACAGAATGTGCTATACACAAATCTTACTTCTTAATATAAACTCAAAACCCAGCGTAGAATGTGTGTGTGTCAGTCTGCAGCTGTGTCCCAAATGCATGACACACACACACACACA
>NW_023339796.1:1633752-1634321 GCF_004916995.1 Morone saxatilis | reverse complement strand
ACACAACTACCTAAGATGTGCTGTGAGGTCGGGACTATCCTGCGCAACTGTTCATCTTTAATTGTGCTGATGAAATCGTCCCTCTGCTGCTCCAAACAGGCAACATTCATTATCTGCAAATACCACTTCAACAGTAAACCTCCTTTAGCCTATTACTTGTGGTGTTCATGCCCTCTTTTGCTTTCATATGTCCTTGAATATCAGATTTGAAATGTTGAGGAAACTGGTACATTATTTAGAAACCTGTTAACACAGGAGGACTCACTCTGTCGGTTTTTTATGGAGGCCAGCTCCTCGTGCACGGCCTGGTCTGTGGATTTGGCAAAGGCTTCAGCCGTGGCACAATAGCTGTGATGAACCAGGTAGGAAGCCACCATCCTGACGAGACAAGGAATACCAAAACATACGCAGTGATTAGACACAGCAGCAGGAGAAGCATCCGGACCATTAGAGTTAATATAGAAGCGCTTCTCTTCATTGGACCAACATTTATATGCTGGAGTTTTATCCTGTAACTTATTAACTGGAGTTATCTAAATAACTTATACAGGTGTGATCCACCAGTGCAC
>NW_023339796.1:1629324-1633745 GCF_004916995.1 Morone saxatilis | reverse complement strand
GTGCACACACACTGAGAATGGACTTTAAAGGGAAGGAGGAAACATCTTGTGTGTTGATCAGGAAAACTTTACAATTTGCATATTCATAGATTCTGAAATGTTTAATGAGGTAGAAGGAGCGAAGGACTTTAATGTGGAAAGAAAACCCATCAGTTGCCTTGGAACAATAACGTGTCTCATTTTAAATATCTAGTAGAGACTTGAGCTGATCCTTAAAGTACATTTATAAAGTTGTTAACTTCCATCCAGAAACAAGAAAACTCCAAACTGAACATTCAATAAATACGATTTGTCGATTTGGGTCAAACTGGAACAAACCCAAACAATATTTACCAAGGTTTTCCTGTAGAGACTAAATTAGATGTGTCCTTACTTACAGCCCCATTCCCCTGTTCAACATCTGCCTGGTTGGACACAGTTGTTTGTTGTGAGTGTGATCTTGATTAAACCAACTAGATCTGCACTCAGTTCATTAAAGTTCATTTTGGTTCATCACAATTTGGATCATGGTAATTGAGCAAACTCAATCTGCTGCTGCGGACCGTCTGAATGAGCTGTGGGCTGATGATTGTTTTGTTATTCCCAAAGTCAAGCAGGAATTTTGAAACTCTACTTGGGTTTGAGATCTGGAAACTTAAAAAGACAAGCGGTCAGATGTTTACACAGGATGTAAACAAGGAAACAGTTTATTCAGTATTGTATCTGGAGGTAAAGCTCAACGTGTGCAAACTAATTATCCCTCATTGTACAGGAAAACTGTGTACACAACTGAGGTAAATAGAGAAGGTCAGAGTTGAAGCAGGAAACTGGTTTGTGTTTTACAATAGACAGTTGGTTAATAATTGTACCGTTAGCCTTTATTTCCACTGTTTATGTCCACAAACCTTTTGGCTTGTTTCCAATCTCTTTGAACGTCTCACTGCTCTTATGTGTTTCCAAATCTGGGACATGAATTTTCTGAGTACAGTGTAATTATCACAAATACAAATGACCAAAACCACAAACATTAGACCAAAGTTGGAGATAACTGTGTAAGATAACAGTTCAATGTGTGTGCAGGTGTGTTTGACTTTTGGATAGGCCTGCCGACTCGTCATCGTGTTGCTGTCGCTCTACGAAGACATTAAATCTTCCCATCCACCAATCTGACGTGAGCTTAAAAACTTCCTGTTTCCAATCCCGGGCCGTGAGGCGACTTTCCTGGATAAAAGCAACGGCCTTTCTCCACCCCACCCCACCCTCCACCCCAATCCCCATCAAATGGAGATTAAATCCATTCAGGACAAGTAATCATAGCAACAGAGAGCTAATCCCATCAGGGCATGGCATGAAGAGAAACTGAATCCCACAGCTTTTACTTCTGGATCACGGCTCCGGCTCTCCGATGGGGAAGTAGTCCGTCTGGGCCTTGATCCTCGTCACGTCAGCAGTAATTTCCTCTCACCTACAGTATCTGATGCTCTAAATGCTCAACTTCAAGCAATACACACAAAACTACATAATGAACGATATACAGCAAATCCAAAACCTTCCGTTACCTCAGACTGAGCCTCCAGCTCTCTGATACATTCAACATATTTCACATTACCTTGTCTTCACTGTTAATATCGTCAACAAAAGCTATGACAAAAATATTTGTTGACAACCATTTTTCTCCACAACAAAAACAAGATTAAAACTAAATGAGAAATAACCACTGACAACAAAAACTGTGGCAAAAAGGTTAGTGAATACCGTCTTCCTCCGCACCCTGCATTCTGTGGAAATACACATCTTAAGCTCCTAGTTGTAAAACTTTATCCTCCACTGTGCCCAATTATCTCTTCTATAGAGGTTCATTTAGCCGTTTGACCTGCTGCACTAACAAACATGTAGCATTTCAGTGAAGTTATATCTCTGTCGGCAGCTGGGACCAACCGCACATACATACAGGCCAGCACTCGGACGTCTATTTAAAGAAAAATAAGCCAACGTTAATGTAACGTTATCAAGAGCTGTGGATTAACATTAATGTGCTGCTCAAACAACCACAGCGTGTGTTACAGTCTGGTTATAGTTCTATATTATACAGTCAGACTGCTTTGTTTCTTATTAGTGCTTTCATAACAATATATATAATATATAAGTATAACAGCTGTTGAGTGTTAATACAATATTTCATCCACAACATACAGTCACAGTGGAGATTCCTTTGGTTACTTACACTATTACACTGCCAAGTTTCCCATGACAGGAGCTATTATTGTTACAATATACATTTTAATTCATAGTCATGAATCAGCTTCCAGTCATCGTTTGTGGCAACAGATAACGTTAATATTGATCTGCATCCTCTTATTGACAACCTAAGCATCGGTGTGGTCGCAATATTTCACTATAGAAACAAACTAACGTACTGCTGCAACACGCAGTAGGCGAGTTAGTACTGTAGGTAACTTTGTGCCAAATATGGTATTTTTTAATCCGATATCTGCAGTAATTGTGTTGGTCTTAGCTCATATGGCCTCCTCATACATTTTGCTTTAAGAGGTTTGTAGTAGACTGTGAGCTGATCAGAAGGGCCGAGACTTTTTACTCGACTAACGCAACAATATCGACCGGAAATTATTCCATTTTCATTTTTGTCGTTCATACCAAAAAAATGGACGGGACGCATAAACCCACTAAAGACAGCGGGTTAGCAGTTACTGTTATTATATCATATTATTTCACAGTGAACTTACTTTTGGATCATAGACTGCCACTCGCCCTCGCGCTCTCCGATGGGGAAGCGGTCGATCTGGGCCTGGATCTTTGTCCTCCACTCACGCATGTAGTCCTCGATGTCGAACACAAAGGGGTGCTGGCCGAAGTTTGCATCCACCACCTCCCCTGGAGTCTGAAGGCCCACGGTCGGGTACAAATTAGGCTGCAGCAGAGGGAGATTAAAGAGTAAAGAATTAGGATGATAGAGGAATGGGAGTTTGGGAATGTAATCTGGGCAGTAAATCAAAACAGGAAACAATGAGTAGGAAAAACAGGAAAACAGAAAATCTCAGGAAACAAGCTTTTGTGTACAATTACTCCTTAAAACTCCATTTTATTTGCTGACAAAAGATTTTACTATAAAACTGCAGCAGCAGGCAGACAGGGTTCAAACTCCTGGGACATTTAAGGGGTAGTAAATTAGATCTATATTACACAGATTGACAATAATACATCCATCAAGCTGATCGATGTACTGGTTTCTTAAGAGGAAATGATGCTGCACAGATTTCTGACTCTCTGCCTCACTTTCTGGCCATCTACTGCTAAATGTCTGTGAGATTGAGTTAAAATATGTTGGTAATGAAGGAACAAGTCAACAGTGTGACTCATGTATGTGTGCGATTAGTTTACGGACAACAATGGAGCTCTATGGGACAGAGGAAGAAGATATATGAGACTACGAAGACAACACTTGCTCATTGTTGTTGAAACATACAGAATATTAGCAGCTTTATCCTACGAGAGTACAGGCACCAGCTGACAAAATCTAAACAAAGCTGGGCTGAACAGCAGTCAGGCTCTTGGTAACAACACCAACAGAACAAAGACCTGGCACCACCAACTGAAAACTTTCAAATCTGGGCGGTGGGACAAGAAGGGGACAGTCAGTCGACACCCAAACATCACTGTAAACCCAAACTGACCTTAGAGGCATTACTGGAAATATTTTGCTAGCACTGGTACAAACGTGTTCTGACAGACACACAGACAGCTCCACACTGGACAGGAAACTAAGAGCGGGGCCGTGACGTGTTTAAGGGTTCCCTGTGCTCCGTTACAGCGCCAGTTGTTGACATGCTGCGTGCCAGTGCCTAAGGGTTAAACACAAGTCAATTTGTTGTCCCTGGAAAACAGCAGTTTGGCTTTTTCCCTGATGACATCTGTGATGACAGGATGAGGGCATAAACAGAAATATGAGGTGAGGACGCTCGTATGGGTGCACTGCTCCACCATCCTACCCCTCTAATCAAAGCCCGGGTTTGATTAGAGGAGTGTCAACAGCCGTTCACCACGATGACTGTGTGAGAGAGAGAGAGAGATCGTGCTTGGATTGAGTATCACTAAAAGTTCAAAATCTCAAGTTTCACAGCAGTGATAACAACAGTGGATTGTAGAAGGGTTGTATCAGAGCTAGGTCTGGTCTTAGAGTAAAGGTTAGTGATATTACTGGTTTAAACTGGAGTTAGAGGGAAGGTTCACCATCAGGGAACAAATATAGTTGATTAAAGTCCCCAGAAGAGCAGTAGTACAAAAGGTGTGTGTGTGTGTGTCTCTCAGAGTGAGAGTGTGTGTCACTAAAATGTCAGAGGGAAAATGTTGCCTCTTCTCCGGTTACTAGCCCTGTTTAAGTTGGGTCATTGTTAGACTTCCCAAGCTGTAAATTAACTTGGATC
>NW_023339796.1:1616024-1629224 GCF_004916995.1 Morone saxatilis | reverse complement strand
AAAAAAAAAAAAAAAAAAACGGCCTCCGATTTCATTTGCTACCACACAAGTAAGGGAAAAACCCCTAAAAACAAGCGTCTCCCTCACATGTTGATGCAGTTAATACATGCATGAATGTCATTAGAATTAATGCCCATTGGTGTGGGAGGGGTTCACAGGCGGGAGGGAGACACTGAGCTACAACAGCACAAAGCAAAACAACTGATGTCCTGTTTAGACACAGAGCTTTTAAGGTTTCATTTTTTTGGCCACTCGAGGGCAGCAGAAACAAGCTGTAAACACAATCTGACAGGTTATCGTATAATACGATATAGTAAACATGTTAGCCAACAGTAGACATGGAGTGAACATTGTGATTATTTAACAAAGTAATCCCAAACTCACTACAGACTAAAAACAAATGTACAAAGGGAGGGACAAAATAAGACTATTTCAATATTTACAAACTATAGGTAAACTGTAATCCAGAGATCCTGAGAGAGACGGTGTGAAGTGTGACCCTATCATAGCGCCACCCATTGGTTTGTTTGTGTTTGTGGACGCTGTGAGTTACACGGAGCCAGTGGAGGTGACGTACTGCCAGTTGAGCTGCTCTCATTGGCTGCGCAGTTTTGACTCGTCCGTAGCAGGAAACAGTGGCGGCTCGCCTGGTCACATACGATCTCCAGACAAACAGTACACTACTGACCATCTTCGTCAGCCACCAGAGGGCAATGAAGATGTTTTGCGGGGAGCTTTCATGTCGTCCAATGATCTGAATAAGTTGCTAAATTTGTCGCTTGCAACTTTTTAGAAATAAAGAGGATTTGAAAAGTCGACAAATCTAGCAAGAAAGTCAGCGAACAGCAACAGCGACTCTCTGATGACGACCAGCTGAGCACAGAGCTAACATGAAGAATAAATGTAATCATTTCATTCGTACTGATACATTTGTGTCCCAGGGGGTGAATGTTTAATATAATTCATCTGTTAAAATGATATGAAGACCATGCTGAATGCAACACCTCAAAGCAATGTCATGTAACCTATTAAAACACTTTACAATGTCTTGATTTCAGGTGTCCAGACTTGTTTCTCCTCCACGTGTCCCATTCTTTCCATCCACAGAACCGCCAACTCCCTGACCATTAACAACTGAAGTTCACACGATTTCCAGCCTCCGATCAATTTTACATAGCGTAAACATTTTGACTATAATGGATATTCTGCAGGAAATCAAACACCTCATTTCTATAAATAGCCTTGTGTGCTACAGTTATGATTAATCATGGAAACTTCATAGATTACAGCACAGGAGTGGATAAAATGTGGGTACTTACTGGTAGGTCTGTGAAGGCAATACCTGCAGAGGAAAAGAGAAAAATGCTTTTAATTTCTACACACACCAGGAGGCTGTGAGTGTGTTTACAGGTACTGAGGTAATCTGGTTACAATCATCTTTCTGTAGTAACCTGATTTCTTAAATGTTACCCAATTATCTGGGTCACAAACCTGGTTCACATGGCTTCATTTAACTGGAGAACCTGGTTTATACAGTGCAGAGCAACAAAAGAAAGGACTGTGACTCTAAGCACCCTTGTATTCAAAGTAATTCCATCTGATTTCAGACTAAACTACAATACATAAATACGCCGGTTTGTGCCGTTGAACAGTCGATCATTTGTAAGTAAAAACTTTCCCGCTGGAACTTCCGCTGAAGTCATGCAGTCAATGCAGTGGGGAGGAAATGTGATGAGCGACCAGCTTCATGTAAATGTGGGCTAACCAGTAGCCAGGTTACTACAGTGCAAGTAAACAAAGCCTCAGATTTCCTCTGGCAACTTGATTTCTCCAGACAACCTGGTATCTCGTGAGCATGAGGGTCCCTCGACGCTTCTTTGTCTGGAATTTACGCTTTGTTGCCTTTTGAGGAACCCTGAAAAGCTACATATTTTAAGTCCAACTGCAATCACACTGGCATCCCTTTTTGCACTCAAAAGGAATGTCAAAATATGTTGAAGGTCTTTGGGGAAATGTTCCTTTTGGTTTCAGCCGGCTGCAGGGAAGTGTGCGTGTTTCACTGACAGCAGCCTCCAGGTGTCGGCGGGGAGCGGGAGAAAAAGTAAACTAACTTGCACTGCAGCTACAAGCATTGGGCACACAGTGTGTCAGTGGTCCTGAGGCGTAAAGGAGCACAGCAGCATCTAAACAGACCACAGTGATGTTTGCAGGTAAGTTTACATGCTGAGCAGCTAATTAGTCAACTAGCCTGCAAACAGACGGTAGCTGTGCACTCTTCCCCTGGTCAATGTTTGTTTGTTCAACAAGCTACGGTGCAGGACAAGATGTGTGTTCATGTTGGTTGTTTATGTTAGATAAGGAAGAGATTTCAGCCCAAAGCTAATGTGGGTTGTTGTTCAGAGTCTGTGGCTCTTGTGTTGTGTATCCGGCTGCTGATTGGCTCAGTGTGACTGTGTCTGCCTACCATACAATAACGCTGACGACACTGCTTTATGCCAGATTTGATTGGCTGTACTAATGGACAGGGCAGCATCAATAAATATATAAAATCTTAATTTCTCAAAAGGAGAACATAAGTGATTTAAATCTGCTGTAGCAGACAATAAATGAAGTTCCATTTCAGTAGGACAGTAAAAGTTACTTAAATAAGTTACGCTGCCCTCTAATGCACCCGTCACCCGTCTGTTCATTCAAGTGTTCAATACTAATTAAGGCTGCAACAATTATTTCCATTAATCGATTCATTGGTCAATCGTTTTCTTAATTAATAAAATGTGTCCACAGCCCAAAGATTAATTTTACCGCCATTAAGGACTGAAGAAACCAGACAATATTCACATTTGAGAAGCTGAAATCAAATCAGTGAAATGTTCCTTAAAAAAACAATATCGTTAATTTGCTTAATAGTTTTGAAAAGGAAATTAAAATGTGTAATACTATAATAATTGACAAATGTGAACACTCGTGTATGTGATTTCTTTTTGCAGGGACTTGTGTATAATGTATAAAAGTGCATATATTTTATACTGCATCATCTCTGATTTGTGTTGACAAATTGAAATGACCAAAATAAACAGTTTTTTTATTAAGAAGTTGACAACCATTTGATTAATTGACTAACTGCTGCAGCTATACAACACAAATACACTACAACACCTCTGCACAGGCAGGTTAAACCACAGGCCCATACAATAGAACAGGCTTTGGTTTCTGAGACTCTTACCTAGGCTGTGGCCATTCTTTGTGTAGAAGCAGGTATTGTTGATGAGGTTAACGCAGCAGCCAATCACGTCGCCCGTTGTAAACGTGGGTCCGTAGGGTTGCCCGGTGCCGGAGGAGCAGAAGGAGTGGCCGTCATCTCCGTGGTAACCGTATGAGTGCTTGTCCCAACCTGAGGGACGTGAGGTGTCAGAATAAGAGCGCTGTGCAGGCAGTGAAGAGGTGTAATAACACAACAGATGGTTCATTCTTAGACTACATTTCAAACCACAGACATACAGACATACTACAGACATACAGACATACTACACACACACAGACACACTGGAGTCGAAGGCCAGAGAGCAACATGGACACAAGCTGTCCCTTGCAAACATGAATGGAGTGGAAACATACTGGAATTGATGTCACAAGAGCAAAACCTATTAACTTTTTCCATCTAGTGTTTACAAAACTCCTGACATTTGTGACGAATAATACAGACCAAAGAATTCCACAGAGCCAGACTCCCATGGAGGACTTTAGGGCTGTAACCAAACCCTCTGCAAACTAATTCAAATGCTGTGTGAATGTGTGAATCAACCTGAAGAAGAGTTTCAACTAACCTTCCCTGTCTCCTCAAGAAGACTGTCAACCAAAAACTGTCAACAACAAGAGCCGGACTATAGAAAGAGGTCAACAAAAACACCTAATGTGTCGTCATGCTTATGATTTCACTGTAATACAAGTAAGTGAACTCCTGTTTGAGCCATATTTTGGGGGGGGAACACTGCAACAGTACCAAACAAACCCCTAGTTAGAAAACCAAGCTTTGCTTTGTAAAACTTGGAAACGTAGCCAGGCCAAAAATAGAATTGCTTTGTCATTATTCCAGAGCTCCAGTAAATACTGGTGTCTTTTGATGACGGAGACCTGCAACAAGAAGCTGTCACTCAGGGGCTGTGAAGCGTGACCTGCAGGGGTTCGATGCCCCGCTCAGGGACACATGACTGACTGCTGATAGACACTATGAGGAGTTAAAACCTAGGAACTGGGACTTTAAGTCACTGGGATAGCTTGTTGTTTTCACTGTGACTGCAGAACGATACGACTCAGAAGAGGCTCTCTGAATTTGGAGATTATTTGTATTTTGGCTCCAATTTCCATCTTGACTACACATTAACCTGAGTAAATATCACTTGTTGGGAGCATAATAGGAAAATGCACAGTTGAACAAAGCCATGTATCTGAAAAGAGTCCTGCCTTTGTCTTTGATACTTCCCTTAATACTTTGAGAGTTGTAAAAGCTCCAACATACTAGGTATGTAAAATGTCATGTGTTGGTGTTGAGAGAGGGGAGACAGAAACATCCTCTGCCTCGGGGCTGTTTAACATTAGAAACCAAGTGGATCCTCATCAGAGGTAATCCTGCCATCGCCACATTCATCACTGGAAGAGAGCTCTCGACTCTGAAGCAGTTTGGCAACAGTCCCTCACAATTAACCAATTTTCATTAGCATCTATCCATCAGCGGGGACTCTGCAGCTCGCTCTGGGCCTCCTGTTATCTTTGTACGAAGAGACTGGAGCTCCTGGGCGAGTCTAGTTCTCAGACTCCTGTTTGGCTCCACATCTACCACCACTGTCTTAGTGGTACCGGTCATGGTACCTGCGTTTCCACTGCACGGTACGGTCCGACTCAACCTCCTCCTCCTCTCTGGTTTTCCATTATAAAAGGTTGTGGATAGTACCTGGTACTTTTTTGGCATCACCTCAGTTTAGCTTCCAGTCAGGCTGATCAGTTACTAAACAGGGAGTGAAAACCACTGCAAACCGATGATCGGTCAGAGAATCACCCCTTCGATATGCTCCATCCCTTCCTGTTTGGGTCGCGTGGAAGATGACGGCAGTTTCATGTTGCGTCGCTATGGTGATCAGCTATGAGTTTCAACTGCGCACATTGTCTGTCCTTTGTTGCTAATATATATTTGTTTAAAATACCATATTTAATGAAAGTACTAACAATATGTCTCTGAAAGTATATGAATGTATCTGTGTCCATGTTAAACTAACTTAACCTTGCTGGATTTTTGAGGCCAATAACTACTTTAAAAGAGTTTTAAAAAAGTATTAAACTAATATATTGTTAGCAGTAACTTCAGAGTCAGGACACAGCCAGGCTAGCCGTTTCCACATTTCCTGTTTTTGTTAGTTATCCAGCTGCTGGCAGTAGCTACATATTTACCCGACAGACACAAGTACAAATAGATTTCTCAAAATATCAAAAACCTTTTCCTTCGACGTATTGTTTCTAGGGATGACTAAAGATTTGGCTAATTACAACCTCAGTCCTTGTGCAGTCAGGCCTCTGCGGTCTCTCTCCAGGTCAGAGCTGCTGTAAATCAACTGGTGTCTAAAGCTGTGAACCAGCTCCAGTCCTGGTGCTCATTCTCCAGTATCAGCTCCTGTATAGTCAAGGATAGTCCCCATCCTTTAGCTCTCAGTCTGGGTAGACTCAGCTAATAGGACCGCTAAGTAGCTTATTGCATCTAGTTCAATGAACACGTGCAGCACAATGTGTTACAAGAGAAAAGGCGGCGCCTCAAACTTATTGTTGCCATTTCTGTACTTCAGTTTCTTGTTACTTAACCAATATTTACACAGACAGATTTAACTCTGATATAAACAGAGACTGCCTTTATTGTTTTGTCACTTCATTTGAGAAGCTTCAAATGAAACCCACAGCATATGTGAAGTATGATAAATATGACATCCTCATCAAAAACCTGGCGGTGTGTTGCCTTTAACAGTCTAACGGCAGGGAAATGTGAGCTGTTTCACTCCTAGAAAAGCTTCAAAATATTCCTACACACATTGCCCAACTCCCAAAAGTGTAGTAGGCTATAACCCTCAGGTGAATGTATCAGGAAACGTCATTTCCACACAGTCTGTCGTCATTGATCTGCATCAGAAGTGTACAATACACATCAAGTCTTGAATCCATGGGAAGGATCTTTGTTGTTCACATTCATTTGTCCGTCCGCTCCATGCTCAACACAGATGTGTAGAAGACCTGCACATCAGCCTCTCAACAATAAGAAAACATGCAGTCAGGTAACAGAGAGACAATGGTGCATCTACCAGAGAATACGTTCAGACTAAATGAAACCCACACAAACATAGTTAAAAGATCTCCGGTGTGATCTACAGTAGACACACAGACAGAAACTCCTCTCACCACACCCTAAAACACTGACACCAAACAAACACATACAAAGTGTCATCTTACCAGGGAGTCTGTTCATGTTTACACCCTGAGCGGAGAGGCCGATGCCCATGTACCTGTGGAACAGACAGTGAGGGTTATTGAGACAACATTTAAAATATCAAAGAGTAATCACACTTAGAGTCTGTGAGGTTGTAATAGTGCACATCCAAAAGGAAACACTGGATACTATTCTTACATCCTGATCACAGTTAAAGTGCTCAGATTTATCATGTAATATTTAAGATGTAAAGTTAGCATATAAAATCCACACTGGGTAAACTTCTAGCGTGTCTCTGTAACGTCTCTGTCTCCGCTCTGGTACCAGTACCTTCCTCCAAGTGCTTTGTAAACTTACTATGGACTCTGGGAATGGAATAATCTGCAGGAACATCTCAAATTAAAGATCAAATTAGTGTTATCCACTGATGAATGAGTGCATGTGGTTGTTACTCTCAAGCAGCCATTGTGTTTGAATAGATGATGCTGAATGGCTCCGACATCGTGCACACGTGGGCAGCGATAACCTCACGAGATAAAGGCGGACACCGTTTTTAGAGCCAGGTCTCGTATCTGCTCTCCACCGACTGCCAGAACCACGGAGGTTTCTGCTTATTTAACTGTAGATTGTAGCTGTTTAATGTCTCGTGTTGTGCAATGAAGGTTTAATCTGTTAATCACATCTTGAGTGGCTGATAATAATATTGATACATCAGAATATGGTCTAAAAACTACAGGCAGCCTACAGATGATCTAACAGGATGTAAACATGTCTGTGACTTCCTGTAAACTCTTTGAAGCCTGCTGGAAACTGACTTACAGCTCTTCCACTGTACAGGCGAGGCTCATCTCTAAAGATCTGATCAAGAATTCTGCTTTGCTGCCATGTTTGGTGTATTTCCAGGTAAAAACCGTGGACATCTTGATGCTCCCCAACATATTTTGTCTGTACGGTTGCCTCGCATTTAAGCTCTAGGTACAGGTGAGTGTGACAGGAACTCAGTCATATATCTTATAAGTGATGCTAACGAGACTAATGAGCTGTATTCTTCTCGTCTCTAACAAGCTGCTAGTTTTAATATTAGATTCAAATACTGAATGAGCTCATTTTATTTCTGTTTTCTAACCGTTGCACACACTACACATGACAGAATCCAATAAAATGTGGAGAATTCTTTTAGACAATAGAAGTAGTCAAGACATCTTGGGTGAAGGAGGGTCGAGTGTTCAAGTGACTTGCGGCTGTTCCACTGTAAAACGAGGCCCTTTAGATGACTGAAGTCTCAATGTAGGATCACAAACTGCCCTCTGGCCCGGTGAAGATTTTAATCACGGTTTCACTTTATTAGATTTTTCTGTCTTATGCAGATTCCTGATGTAAATTTCTCAAAAACACTTGAATAAACTCAACTAATGACTCCATCATAATGCTTAATGAAACGATTCATAGGGATTTACAGTTTGAGCTCCCTACAAACATTACATCAGCATCCATATGGAAGAGTTACCCCAATGTAACTACAGCTGGCTGATCGCTACCCTGGATTCAGATTAGATATTAACATTATAATATGACAGCCTGCTCAAAGACAGTTCATAAGAAGTTCAGGTATGCCTGTGGGATCTTTTCTTTACATGATTTCTGAATTAAAAGTGAATGAGGAGACAACCTGTTTTAGCTCTACCTCTCACCCTAACTCACAGGAGCCAGTTTATAACAAGTATTAAACTCCGATATACAGCTGTGTTGTACATTATGTGGATTTGGTTAAAAGCTTATGTAACTTTATGTCTTAACAACAAGCAGCTAGTGTCAGTGAGTCACACTGCTTCAGGGTCAGTGTGTGTAAATCCAGATTAGACTAGTGGATTGTTTTTATTATTACCAAGTTAACACTCTCTCTGCACACTCTTATGTGTGAAAAAGTGCCACACACGAGCATCTTATTTAGTTATTGTATTTCAGTTTCTAAGCCATAAATAGGATCAGCATGAGGCTAAAGTTTATCACACACCAGAAGAAAACTGTAGAGGAGTTGTCCCTCCAGTTTCATGCTTCCCATTTAGTTTTCTGTTGTGTTAAAACCATCACAGGGTTGTTAGCGTGTTAAAAGCCTCTCAATCATCACTTATGACCCACTACAAGTGTGTGGCGGTGGCGGTCACTGAGTTCTGGGTTGTTTTTGGGCGTCAACCTTTGGGCAGTGTGCGTTTAGCCCCCCGAGCTACCTCCTACAAAAATCTAACACGGTTACGTCACTGTCTCCATCTCTCTCTCTCTCCTCTGCTCTTCGTCTGTGTCATGGATGTGTAAAGGCCTCCGCACACCAACCCGATTATTATTATTATTGGCCGTCGGCCGTCGTCGGACAGTGGGGCGAGGTCAGTGACTCGAGTCGGTTCGGTGTGTCCCGTGCCGTCGTCGGCCTTCATTTTGGCCGATTCGACATGTAGAAAAAAGTGTTATTTTGGACTTAAGTCTTGCAGAAACAGACACTGCCATCCCAGGAGCCAAGCTGCTAATGTAGTGCTGTAAATCAAACGTTGCGGTCTTCGTCCTGCGTCCTTACCCATCTCGGCCTTTGCTGATGATCTTCACCTCGAAGTAGTAGACCCCGCAGGCTGCTGGGATGGGGTGGGTGGCCCGTACAGACGCCGCATCTTTGGGGGTTTTTCCATGACCTTCAGGAGAGGGAAAAACACAGACACAAGAGCGTGATTACAGCTGAGTGAGTGGATCAATCTATAGTCATAAAGAGGGACAGAGATACTGAAGACACACAGCAACGTAGACTGATGACCACATATTCTGATTCGTCTTTCATCGTCCATTTTGATTCACTTTAATTCGGAGCACAGCCGAGGACTGTGTGCAGACGTTTAGTATGAGGAGGGGATTAAACCCACAACCCTCAGATCAAATAAGAAGCACACTCATCGTCCGGTGTCGTCAACTAATAAATTCAGCCCCAACTATTGTGATAACTCATTGTTCAGAGTCTTTTATTTAATAAGAATGTCCACAATCTGGTGACAGCTGACTGAATATCTGCAGGTTGTGGACAAAACAAGACATTTGAGGACATCACATGGGTCTTTGGGGAAATGGTGATCAACATTTTATGGACCAAACAACTAATGAATGAACAGGAAATGATTGACAGATGAATGGATACTGAAAACTGAACTGGATGAGACCCTAACCCGTACACAGATAAACATAATGCTGCAGTGTGAAGAGGAAAACAGCCCGAAGCAGAACGAGGCCACTGTCCCAATATTTCCTCAGGTAAATTTATATAAGCCGTACTTTGTGTTAACAGTTACATAACTCATGTCTCATTTTGACATTTATACATGAAACAAGGTGTTGAGGTGGAATATAATGTGAGGAGGGGCTTGATTTATAAAAAAAGACCTCAAACCATGATGATTACATACAGGCAGTCTTATGAAAACCCTCGAGTATTATTGAGGTTGCTCTGAAGCAGCTACATTGTCAGCAGCATTATTATTATTATGGGTTAGATATCACAAATCTTTCCAGTGGCAGCTGTTACTTAGCAGCAGTTTGTGGTTATTACATCAAGTGTTGTTATTAATAAAGTTCTGAATGTCACGATTATACCTGGAGATACTTAATATATCTCTAAATGTGACTAATATCAGCTCTTTCTGCAGAAAACGAGCCGTTTACTTGGAAAACCCTCATTTTATCAGACTGTTTACATCTAGAAACCAGATCAGTTTGTGATACAAACAAACGGTTGTTGTTTACAAGAAATAATCAGTTTAAATGTTCACCAATCAGATGACACACTTTTAAACGGTAGCTGCTTAATAACCGGTGTTCAGGCCCGACCGGGAGTCCGTTCACAGAAGCAGCTTTAATGAGTGATCTCTGGGTGACATCGCTGAGGAACATCGAGGACAAACGCACTCAAATCAAACTTTTCTCCTCCATTTCACAAATGTTCCTGTGACAAAATGGTTGCCAGACGAAAACAGCATTCAGGTGAGGAAGGAGGAAGAATCTCACCAACAGAAGTAGATTTAAAAACTCTGGTTTCAGGGTCAATGAATCCACTGATTATTTCTGGATTTAAGGTTTGACTGAGGCCCTCCATGAACCCAGAGTCTGAGTAACCTCTTCATCTCTAAACACTCAAAGAAAGCAGCAAAACCTCATTTTTGAGACGCTGGAACAGCAAATGTTTAACATTTTTGCTTTGAAAAGGGCTGAATGATTAACATTTAACCTAAAAGTGCTTCAGATTAATCTCGTGTCGCCTTATTGTGTCTATTCAAAACTCAGATCTGTTGTTTTATTTAGACTTTGCAACCCTGGATCCCTTAATACTGTCGGTTTAATGTTGTGTAATCTCATATTCCTCTTAATAATGCTTATTCATCCGTTTACCACCCGCTGTAGAGTCAGTGTTGTTCTCAGGTAATACAGCCATTATTGTAAAGTTCTCTCAATAAATGACCCAGAAAGCCTCATTTATGAAGTTCTTGGGATCCAAATGACATTTATTGTAAACACTGATAATGTTCTCAGTCTTTAATTAATTGTCTGGTTCATATAATCGCAGAGAAAATGTGGAAAATGCTCAATTTTCTGACAAAACTAACTCCTAAAAGACAAGTTATTCAGTTTATTATTATTATTATTATTATTATTGTTGTTAATAAAGTAGAAGGACATATTTATCTTTAACTAACTGCCACTGACATGAGACATGATTAATGGATTATTAAAATAGACGCAGATTAAACAACCAATCATTTAAGTTCTCGTCCTTATGATCGTATTATAACACTTTAGCAGTATTTGTACATTTAGTTTTACTGTAAATAACTACTGGAGGATCCTGTTAAATGGGTAAACAACAAGGACATTTAATGACTGATAATTATAGATACTATGATTCACAAAATGTGCTTTTCACTTAACACAACTAACCATTTAATCCCAGATGTTGCTGTGGAGACTCTGCAGGGAGTTTCATGTTAAAGTTTACACTGTTTAAATCATTAAATTACAGAGTCACCTTCATACCTGCTACAGGGGGGTAAACAGAGATAAAACACTGTGGTTATAACAAGGAAGAGATAGTAAAGAGCCAGAATAGACACACAAACACACCCAGGAAGCACAGTTACACCTTTTTTTTTAGCCTTTTCTTGTAGGCCTGCAGCAGAAAAACCCCTTTTAAAAAGCTCTGCCAGGCAACCTGAATGTCCCTCCATATTAAAACCCTGAGCAGCAGACACCTAACCCACCAATACCTGCCCTGTCATCGATAACCACCCTCCCTGGAAGCCTCTCAGCTCCTCTGCAGGAGATTAATCTGCCTTTTAATCACCTCATAACGCTGCATTAGCCTCAGCACCGAGCCCCAGAAACACCTTAAATAATGTTCATTTGTTATATTTTAAACGACACACTGACACAGGAGAGGCGGGGGGAGGTAAAGGGCCAGTGGGTCCGGTTCTGGCTGTGGATCCACCTCGCCAGCTGGTCGGGTTGCAAGATGTCCTCTGTCCTGTTGTTGCTGATGAAGCTACGAGCCCACTTTGTTTTTAGCCCACAGCGAGCAGCTAAAGCTAAGCTAAAAGGGGGCGATAATGATAAATAAAATAAAAGTGCAGCGCCGGAGCGTGTGTCGGTACCTTTATAGTGCACCCGGAGGTTGTTCTGAGAGAGCCCGATGTAGCTGAACTTGTCCTTCGGGCTCCAGGAGCGCGGCAGCGGGGTCTCGCTCTCGTTCACGGCCGGGTAGAGTCTCCGGAGCCGCTGGTTGAGCTCCTTCTCCTGCTCGTTCAGCGCCGAGTCTCCGTGGACGACCACCGACATTAGAAAGCCACAGCCCGACGACTGCCCGGACATGGCTGCGACACGAGCTGTTGTGGAGCGGACTCGGCTTGTCAGCAACAAACCAGCGCCACTTGTGTGTCAAGTTTTTAAAAAGAGAAAGGAGGTTGTTTTTTTTTTTTTCAGCTAGGCTAGGCTAGGCTAGGCTAGGCTAAGCAAGGCAAAGATAGACTGGGCTAGGCTAGGCTAGGCTAGCTGGCTTCGCTGTTGAGGCACCCAGAGCTGTTAGCTCGGGTTAGCTCGGGTAAGCTCGGGTCAGCTAACCTGGTTTAGCGATCGCTCAGGTTGACATTAGCGGACACAAAGCCCACACAGACGCAGGCAGTGGAAGGGGGCTGTCTGCGGCGCTGGTTCGGGAGAGAGCGGCTGTAAAGGGCGGTTGTTGTCGGTTGTTGTCGCAGACGGAGCTACTGACGGATGTTGAGCTCCGTCTTTTGTTTGTTGTCGGAGCCGCGTCCGCTCTTCTGATTGGCTGAGAGCGGCCCCACTCACTTCTTATGGGAATGTGGGATCAACAGCAGATAGACGGTGGAGGGGTGGACCGGGACCGGGACCGGGACCAGACCGGGACCAGAGGTGCAGGGACAGGATGTCAGGACCAGAGTCAGGACCAGAACCAGGACCAGGACTCACTTATCATAGGGGTTAAAGGGGAGCAGGAATACATTATAATACACAGCCAGTGAGTCATCATCATCAGTATTCTGCCCTCATCACCCATTATTATTATTTTTATTTTTATTATTATTATTATTAAGTTACTGCTTTTTAATTTGTTTACTTTTATTTTTATTTAAAAAAAAAATAAAAATACCGAGACAGAGGCGCACGGTGATGACGCGGCAGGCACGCTCACAGTT
>NW_023339796.1:1609031-1615924 GCF_004916995.1 Morone saxatilis | reverse complement strand
TATTATTATTAGGATTATTATTATCATTATTATTATTATTATTATTATTATTATTAGGATTATTATTATCATTATTATAATCATTATAATTATAATAATAATTATAATAATACATTTTATTTATAAGCGTTTTTCTAAATACTCAAACACACAAAACAACATCAAATAGTAAAACACTAAAAACACATCAGACTAAGCTAAACATTAAAAGCTATTTATTTATTATTATTAATAATAATGGGGTCCATAAACTGTGTTGGAATTGCATAAATTGGGAATGACAGGAAGTCAGAAAGGCCCCAGTGTGTAGGATGGCAGCCTCTGTAGAAGTGGATCCACTCCCTCTGTAAATAAAAACTAATACTTCTAAAGAAACAAAACCACAGTGATTCTTACTTTCAGGTGATTATAAACTAATGAAAACAAACCTATGAATCTATGGACCTTTAACTCAGCTGTTTATGACCATTGACATTTGTTTTTAAAGGAACAGAAAGTAGTTCCACTGAATCCTGTTCAGGTGAATCATAATATAACTTACAATAAAAAGAGAACCTGATGTTTACTTTATAAACAGTGTACTTCCTTTCTTAAGCATGATTAAAACCTCTTACAGTTTACAAGACCAGATGAACTTGCTGAAGATGCAATATTATTCCTTTTTTTTAATCTTATCTCAGTTAACATTGTGCTGTAGAGCATATTACTATACAGGTTTACTGATCAAATTCCCCTAAACTAACTAAAACACACAGAATTTAGGCCTTTTCGGACCCCTGAGGTGATACTCAGTGATACTCAACTTAAGGCCAGAGCTGTACTCTTATTTTCTAATTCACAATAAAAATAAATAGATCATCAGCAAAGGGGCCTCATAAATGTCTGGCCACCCCAGTTTGTTGTCAGATTCTGTCAAATTTAACTAATTCATTTAGTTTAATCTCAAGATTAAATGACAGGCTTAAGTTAAATGAAAAAAGACATGTATTTGGAAGAATGTCTGAAGATTTGGGGGAAAGAATCCACCTTTAGATATTTTTATTCTTTACTAATGTGCCACAATAATGCTTTTGAATTCAAATCTCTTCATTGTTTGTGTTTAAATCAGCAGATATTTCTGCCACTCCTTAAAGCTTCCACGCCAACCCTCTGGAAATGTTGAAAGACTGAGAATGAAAAGAAACGACTCAGTGTTAAGGTCGCTAACACCAGGCGTCATCACAAGTTGAAACATGCTAGTTTCAGTGCAGCGTTCCCGCCTGCTGGCACGACGAGAAAAGAGAAGACAATCCTAATATTCATTCATCTGATTTATTCATTGTATCTGATAGGGATGCTCGCTCATAAGTAGTTTTTAGGTCCTTGATAAAAAGAAAGTCTGAGATGTAGTGAGCAAAGATGGATGATTTAATATTCGATAAATCTGATCTAACCAAATGGAACTGACATCATCGACTTTTCAAACGTTAATTTAGTTTTTGCTTGTTAAGTTTATCAAAAAAAATCACAAACATATAAGAGTTCAGTGGACCGATCATTTATCAACTGTAATTTAATTAACCCCAATAATTCATAGTAATATAAATTTCCTGTTATCGGCTGAAAATGTATCTGCCCCGATAATTATTCTGCTTCCCCAGTATTTGATAAATGTTATTAATGTTTGTTTATTCACTGGCCCCTGGCCTCCTGTCATTGTTTAAAAGTGGCCCCTGGCCAAAGCAAGGTGGGTGTCTCTGCATGGTCTAAGACCTTTATGGCGTGGTTGGTAATCCCGCCAAAACATACTGTAACAACAAATTTTAAATAATACAGCATAATTTAACAAATGTTTGGAATGAATATATTGTAAATAACTGCCAGTGAATGAACTCAAATAAAGGCAGACTTTAAACCAGCACGTTTCTTCATGTTGTTTTGGTTTCCAGTAGCTCTGATCCGGGTTACGAGGTAGACTACAGGCTGAAGGGAGGTTTGTTTCTCTTCCCTTCGGCTCGCACAGCCTGTGAAAGTCCCTCACACCAACATGTGGGAATGTTCATTGCATCACTAAAAAGGAATCTGAAATGATGTTACGCTCCCTGTAGGGAAGCACTTGCTCAGATTCACGTCCAGAGTCCCCTGGAAAACACAAATGGTAGAAGGCCTGGACTGTTTATCATCAGCAAGACGTGTGTTGCAGAAGGAGAAAGAGGACAAACTGTTCTGGGAACAGATCCTCAATGTTTGTTTTATATCTTACTTGCACGACTGGTTGGGTGGAGTTTATCAGCATCATGACAGTGATAGAAGAAATACTTTAAAAACATGATGCAAAATATACAACTTGATATCACTGCAGTAGAGGTGCTGGATTCAAACCCAGTAACCAGTGGTGGAAAGTGCATTTACTCAAGTTCTGTACTGCAGTCATATTCAGTGGTTCACTATATCCTGACAGTAGCACACGAGACAGATAGTCTGTGAAACAATCAGAGATACTGGAAATGAGGCTCAACAATCAGCTATCTTTAAGCCTCTAACTCAAAGCTTCTTTATATCTTTCTCGGCTCTGATTGGTTACTTTCGTTCGGGCCCAGTGGATTCTTGCAGATGTCATTAGGAGCACTAGGAGGAGCCAGAGGAACCTAAACGTTATTTTTTATAAAAGTTACCTACTGCAGCTGTAAGTCTGTAGTGGTCATTTTTTGGTTTTTGCTCTCCTGTAATGTTGGTCAAATGTCACTTACCTTATTTTTTTTGTGATTGTTGTTTCACAGCAGCAGTGTTTATTGGGCTTTTTTTTTTGCAAATAAATTGTTGGAGAAAGTGAAAATTGCTAAAAAAAAGTAGCACTTGTCTGTGTATAATTCACAACCGGTCCCAGTGGTGGTGTTTTGTTTGTATGTATGTTGTAATCCATGCCCAACACAATACACATCCCTGCCACCAGCTGTATGCTAGAAAAGATGTAAATATTGCAAGATGTAAAAAATATATAACAGCTGTTTGTTAATAAGAAAACTCCACAGTTACACCTGCATTGTTATGTAATCTTAAGGTACAACAGCCTGTTTAAAAGCCTTTATTATTTCAGTTTAAATTGTACTTACATGTGCACATTCCTACAGTAATTTGTGCTTAATTGAGTTTCCACAATGTGATTACTAATTACAAACTAACACATGCACACTGCACGGACAGTGGGGGAAAGGGGGGGGGGTCATTAAGGGGTTTTTCTGGCCTTGACTTCTGCAGTTCAGACAGTATGAAGTAAAACTGCATGACCGTTTCATTTGACTTTCAAATTCTTTGTGTGAACAGTCCTGCAGCCTTTGTATCATCCTTTGACTCAACAATTTCAGTTTCGTAATTTGGAGTTTTCTTTGACAAAGAGAGTCTGGGGAAGGGTCATCAGTCATTCAGTGTCATCAGACCTTTTCCAGTCATTTAATACAAACAGACAAACTGAATGAAGAAGCTGGATATTGACAGTCAGTGCAGGATGTCCCATAAAGAAAGGGGGAGGGGAGGAAGAGCTGCCACAGCACCATCTGGTGGTTCAAGCTCGACCTCACCACAGAGAATGAGATATGAGTGCTCTACACTGCAGTGCTCAATCTGCCTTCATTAATTGCACTTAAGCAAGCTGCAGCTATTTTCTCTCATCTTCATTTTCATTCACACTCTCAGGACCCTCGTCTCCTGCTTTTATAAAACAAATTCCCAGGGCAATTTCAGATTTCTATTACTTTGAATTATTTCAGCTGCCAGACTTTTAATCCGAACCAAGAGGCTTGACTCTGGCTGCCAGTATGTTTTAGAAATATAAAAATAATTATACATAAGAGCTTCACAGTAGATGAAAAATATTAATTGATAATCAGTTTTTTTGCATTTTCTTTCTTCCATTTCCCCCCTTTTTTCCCTGGAACATCCAATAGGAGTCAACAGAGGTGTGATCTCTCAACGGCTTCCCACCTTTACACACTGTTAACTGTGTTTGATACAGTTTCTGGCTGTCAGGGGTTGAAGGTGAATTTTCTGGCAGCACCCGGCAAGAGATTATTTGAGAAAACCTGACTGATTTCCCCTCTTTACACTCAGAAGTGAGTGTATAAAGGGGATTATGCAGCTTCAACAAAAGTCACTTTTAACAGGTTTTAGCTGGTAACCATTTTATTTCAGGATTACACTATTTGTGACTCCCTCATATGATTCTTTCAGGGTGAGAAAATATACTAATCTCCCTTTTTGGTGCACAGAAAAGGGTTTTCACACTTGACAACACCCTGCTGTTCATGCTGATTTCAAGAACTTTCAGGACTTTGTGGCGTCAACGTTCACATTTGCTGCTTTTATGGCTGCGACACACAAATTAGATCCACAGGAGACTGATATTATTAACACCTTAAATACCTTCAGGTTTCTCACTGCAACAGAAGGCTATTGTTAATATGTAGCACCAGAATTGGCATTAAAGTTTTTGATAAATCTTAAACTTAGAGCTCTAATGGGTAATTAGTTGACTACCAGGCTAAACAAAGCACAAATCGAGGGGTGATAACCAGAGTTGCGTATGTGACCTTTTGGGAGAAAAGGAGTTGAGAATGTCAAATGAAATGTCTTGATGAGCTATTTCTATTGCAAGAAGAGGGAATGTGTGAATTCTAAACCTATTTATCAAAAACCAAAAGACCTAAAACTGAACACACGTAACTGTTTGGGGCTAAAAGGGCGTAAGTGCACTTAAAAGATAAATGTAAAAATTTGGTTCATTAAGTATATTGTCATCCACATGTTTATGAAGTCTAATAAAGACTGAATTCAGCATAAAGTGGTCATTTGTTTTGTTTTGGCTTTCCTGTAAAGTTGGTCGCAGGCTTTTTTGGGGGGATTGTTGCCTCTAATGTCTGATTTCACAGCAGCTTTTGCATTTTTTGAAATACAAATTTTGGAGAAAGTGAAAATTGCCAAAATAGTTGAATAGATTTGTTTGTATAATTCATTAAAAATCAAAGGCAACTTGTTTCCAAGAGAATAAAATCGCTATAGTTTGGTGACATATGGATCAACATTTTGCACAGTGGACTGCAATGATGGGTCAAATTTGTGGAAATCACTGTGATTGGACAAAATTGCAGAATTCACAGGAATTGGTTGAATTCGCATTAATCGCAACATCACAAGTTCTTGGAGGGACTTACACCCCTTCTGGTTCTCAACCCTCAAAATTAACATGTATAATCATGAAAAGCCCAAAAGTATGGGCTCCATTTTCAATGTACATAATGTTCTTGCTCTCTCCTTCAATAAAGAAAAGGAGCATCATCTCCTATTGAAGTAAGCGTTTACATGGTCAGTTACACAGTAACATCCCCATTAGTGAATTCTAGAGATCCATTGTCAAGCATATTCAAAGCAAACCATTGCCCATTCATCTGGTCCCATTACGGTGGCATGCAGTCCCACAACTCATGGCAGATGCACTGGCAGAACCCGTAGACCATGATCATGACGAGGCTGGCGGGAACCAGGCTCACCAACAGCACCCCGAGCGTTGTCCTCTGCATGATGAGCAGGTAAACCCCCATGGGCAGCGAGCTGAAGTACAGCAGGCCCAGCACCCACACCAGCGCACGGGCCGAGGTCTGGCACAGGAGGGCCGCGCAGTTCCACACCGTCCACCTCTGCGTGATGGACGCCATAGAGTCCAGACTGGACGAACGGTAGCTTCGGTTTGATGCGTGGGATCCACGGTGGAGGTCTTGGGTGGATGCAGGCACCGGTGGAGGCTCCATGATGGTAATGACCACAAAGTTAGGGGAGCCCCGGATGGAGGAGTAGGTGGTGGAGGAAGAAGAAGCGGAGGAAGAGGAGGAAGGAGATGTCACAGATGGGCTACTGGCCATCAGCGAGCTCAGGCGCCTGGGGCTGAGGAGCAGCTCCGTGGTCGCCTCCTGGTGGAAGTGGAGGTTCCTCTGATTCCTGCTTTGGAAGGCCAGCGCCGCCACCAGGTTGCAGTCATCTGGCAGGCTGCTCACCACCTCGCCCGGCAGTCTGGTAATATAGCGGCAGAACGGGCATACCACGGCATTGGGAGGCGACTCACCCAGGTCCAGAATCTTAGTGAGGCATTTGGCGCACAGACGGTGGCAGCACTCCAGCACCTTCGGCCTGCGACTCCCCAGGTTGTACGCACAGTAGCAGATCTTACGCTCCAGCTCCTCTGTGTTCAGTACGTCCATGCGGCCGCAACCACCAAGACCCCCTCCGCCGTCCTCAGTGCCTTGCAGCTCAATCATCATCCTTCCGCCAAACTCTATCCTGCCTCGAGATCAACAGAAAAATCCAACCAAAAGCTCAGGTCCAGGCTCAGCAGCGAGGGACACGGCAAGTTTCCCATAGATGTTGACAGTGACAACAGTCCACTCCACTGAAGGTCTGGGGTTCATTGTAGCTGTCCAACAGGCTCCTGCAGTGTGTGTGTGTGTGTTTGTGTGTTGTGTGTTTGTGGGGTTGGTGTGTGTGTGTGTGGTGTGTGTGTGTGTGTGAGAGAAGAGAGAGAGAGAGATTTGGGAGTCGATGTGGGAAGTCCCTTGCGAGTTCTGGCCTCCGGGGTTTGCCCGCCTCTGAGCAGTTGGTGTAACGGTGCTTCGTTTGGGGCAAAAAAGCCTGCGTGAAAAAAAAAGAGAAAGAAAGTGAGAGAGACTGAAAGAAAGACACAGAGAGAAAGAGAGAGAGAGGGTGAGAGAGGGAGGGAGATAACTGTTAACACAGCATTAGAAGAGAACAAACAGAGGCGAACAACAAAGCAGAGCCTGTACAAACCAGAGCTGGAATTTTCGAGCCTGATCTTTTGTTGCTCAGTGAAATTCAGTCCAATTAGTGGCTGACACACACGCACACACACA
>NW_023339796.1:1602550-1609009 GCF_004916995.1 Morone saxatilis | reverse complement strand
ACACACACACACACACTATCCATTGTACACTCTATTAATGGTGTGTGGGTGTGCATGTACAATAAAACATGAATGAGTGTGTGTTTGCGTGATGATGTGTGCGTGAATGAATGGGTGTGACTGTGTGAGTGTTCTTTGTACAGTGTTTTATGTCTTTCTGCTATTAAGTTTTTTCTTTAACAAAGAAATAAATACACTTTGTGACCCCCTGTTTTCTCATACATTATGGGACTTCCAATCTGGTTTTCAGTATTCAAACTTCGTCAGTCGTGTACGTCTGTTAATAAAACCTAAATATTTCATTGAAAAGAAGATACATTGACCAGGCCTTCATGGGTCCAGTGTGTAGAAAGTTGCAAATTACAACTAGCTTGCCTTTCAACAACCTGTGGCTTGTGAAACTTGAGAAAGCAGGCCCAGTGTATTGGTTTTGTCCGTTCTGGGCTACTGTACTGGCAACATTGGCGGCTCAACCTGGAAGACCGCACTCCGTCTTCCGATATCAAAGGAGACCACGAGGGGGTTGCAATCTGGCAACTGCCACCACTAGATGCCAGTTAAATCCTACACGCTGGAGCCTTTAAACTTAGAAATACAGAGTGGCAGTGGAGAGTGGAAGCGGTCGTTGTTGGAGATCTCACGGTTTGTGAAAAGCGAGCTCTGGTCCTTGATTCGGGTCCAGGAACAGTGCAGGCCGGCCAGTGGAAAAATGGGTCATCAATCTCTTTGTGGTTCTTAGTTTCCCCCCCGTTACTCCCAAAGAATGGGGTTTTATTCTGACTCTGTCATATGTGGCCAAGTGGCCCAGTCTGCATGCCAGGATTGCATAATTCCGCACACACAGCCTGGATTTCATCTCTGTTATTTTGTTTGTCCTAATTTCATCGTTTAGTCATAAAAATGTCAACACATGACAGCCTGCCATTATAGAGTCAGATAGTGTCATAGCAAGACGGCTGAAAGTTCTTAACTAAAGCAAATTTTATGCTTTCTGTGACGAAAGTGTGTTTTTGTTCCATTCCATCAGACGCACTGGGTTCTTTTATACTTGGGCAGAGTGAAATTGATTTGGAAAAATGGGGCAGATTTGTGACCCCAAAAGGTATGGAAACTGCGTAGCGGCTTGCGATCAATCTACACTGTGTGCAGGTACCACCTAAACTTGTCCCAAATGTTAACCATGCCATTTGTCTCCAGCTCCTGCTGCAGCCGTGCATCCCGTGTGGGGCAGCTGCTTGGTGAATCAGTGGCAAAGTTGTTTTCCCGGTAAGGAGAAGAAGACATTTGTGGTTCCACAGACAACTTCCATAAAGATGCTGGCAAGGAAAGTAAATAAATACAACTATTTATGTATCAATCACCTAAATAAGAATCGCCTGTGTTTTTCCAAATTACCTTTAGAAAGTTAGCAATCGATAACTGGATAAAATAATCAGCACAATGAATCATAATGAAGCTCGAACCTACAAGCCAGTAACATCCTGGCTTTTACATGAATGCATCAAAGTAAGTAATGATCTAATGATATAGATATAAAGCATCAACCCAGCAATCAAATAGTAACAAGTCACCGATCTGTTTGGCATTGAGTTTACCCTTTAACAGGCCTGTTTTAATATTTCCCTGATCAATTGATACTTTTACTTCCAGTAACATTTTCCAATGCAGGACCTTTTAGCTCAAAATAGTATTTCTTACCTGCGTGTGTTAGTTCTTTTACTGAAGTGACAGTTGAAAATATTCTCCCATCCTCTTGGTTAGTAATGGAAAATAAGTTGCGGTGGGTCCAACGTGTGTCACATGTCTCTCCTGCTTTACTCACTGATTTGTCGTTTTTGCCATTTTGTTTTTTTGTTTCCTATGCAGCTCGAAAAACTGTAAAAAAAAATTTACGGTACCTGTGGTGTGTTTTTTGAAATGCACCGTTTACTGTATTTTCATACTGGCACTGTCCCTTTGTTAGGATTTTACTTAAGGCGTAGCGTCCTTCCAGGCAAAAAACAGAAGGGCAACACTGCCCACGTTGTTACTGTCCTTGTTTAGCTCTGGGAAAAAGTCTAATGGCTATTAAGCCTTTCAAGAGGTTTCCTTCCTTTGTTAACCTTGGTCCTGTCTGCTGTTTAGCGCTAATGACGATTGAGCTGCAGAGGAGCAACACTTTAATGGCAATACCCCTGTAGATTTAATGTGTACATGTATGTATATATATATATATATATATATATACATACAGTGTATAGTCACTTAATTTGATTCATTCTCTTCTTTACATATTTACATAGACAGTATATAGTTCATTTATCATTACAGTAGAACTCAAACAGATGACGTCACACTCCAATAATAAACACACACACACACACACACACACACACACACACAAAAGCCTGACGTCAATGACCTGAACACAACAAAACGAGCAGCTGAAGTCAGAAACTGCTTCAAGTCAGAAACAATGAGACAGGAAGAGTGGTGGGTTGGTCTTTCACAATAAAATGCAGAAAATGGAAAAAAAAACATTGAGTGAAATTAAATTCTCTAAAATTCCAGCAGTTACTATTTCCCTTGAGGTTTATACTTCAGGACATGACGTAATCGGATAGACTGACTTTAATTATCGTTGACAAATGAATGACACTGCTGAGCATTTATGACCTTAAGGCTGATAGTGAGCTGCATCAGGGGGAAGATTTACTAAATATAATGTCTCATCATGCTAGTTATTTTTCCTCACAAAGTTTTTCAGATGGTAAAGTGATTTAATCTCCGCCCAAACTAATAGAGAATCAGACATTTTAGGTTCTTGTTTTTGTCCAAGATGTAACTGCAGCTACCATGAAAGTTAAATAGCATTTAAAGCATAATTCTGCACGCAAAAAACCACATATTTACTGCAGTCGTCACATCTATATTTCTTTCAGGTGATAACCCTAAAAAGGAAGAACTATCCAGTATTTCACAAGAAAAGTGGAAATATTAGAGAAAAATCTGAAAAATAATCACAATTCTGTTTGGAATATATAATATATATAATATAATATGTATTTAATTCCCTTCTATCCTAATAGTCATTGTATAACCTCCCAGATTAATCTCCTTCCGAAACGCAGTGACTTCTTATTCTGAAAACCCCACACCGGATCTACTACCACTCACCAACCGGTTAACTTGACCGTGATCTCAGCTGTCGGAGCGGAGCGGCAGAGCGGAGGGGCTCCGGTTGTTGTCCAATGCTGGGGAGCCGGGAAACAGGAACCGCGGGCGGCGGCGGGGAGGCGGTGGCGGCCGGGCCATCGGGGCCGCCGAGCGGAGCACACCGCCGGGAGGAGGCGCAGCCCGGCCGCACAGGGTGTCGCCTCACCGGCCTGGTGAACTGGAGGCAGAGACCGTGCAGGACTTCAGCCCTGTTTGCTGCAGCCAACACGGCGCTCTGGTAGGCACCATGACGCAGGGATATCAGACAGGCTCCCATCAGGAAAACACTGAGCTCCTGTTAATTACAGGGAATATAATGAGGACTGTGGACTGAGCCCGAACCTCAGTAACAACATCAGAACCTTTGTGCATGGCTGGGATTAGGTTAAGATATCTGTTTTCTTTTCATTCAGAATGATTATAAAATGATGTTTTTAAGGGCACATTTACAGTATGAACACAGTGGTATTATTTGGTGCCACTAAAGAGTTTTCATTGTTTATCCTGTTTTTTTAAATCCTTTTTATCGTTTTCTATATTATCTTAATTCACGATAATATCCCAGTGTATATATTCAGGGCCGTAGCCAGAATTTCATTAGTCCAAAGTCCTCCTAATGATCCCCAATGTAGTCGAGTAGAATTTTTTCATTTGTATAAATTAAGTTGAGTTATATTTTCTATCCATGTTGTTATAAAAAGATGTAATATTTGGTTTATTTAATGTTTGCTGGGCTAAAAGTAGTCAAATTAAAATGTACTGAGTCTAAAAACATTGGAAGAAACCTATAAAATATCCATTATGTGATGATAACATGACAGAGACGGAGATGATGCCCCTCAGAGCTCGCTGTAGTGTTACCATATGTGATGTTTCAGACAGTGCCTTTGCAAGGAATTTAGACTAAATCAAATTTAGTAACAATTTATGAAAATAATTACATTTTGTTCACATTTTAGGACATAATTCTGGTGAAGAAATACAAATTACATTCATTACAATATAATAATAATTTTATTGCTGAAAAAAAACAAACTAAAATCTGCCATAAAACTCACTGTTTGTAATTTATGTGTTATTTTAGGAACTCCTCATCCGTTAAAGATCCACAGATTCCCAGAAACAACACCAAGGACAAGTTCTCTGTGTCATTTGTAGCTTTTCTTCGACATAAAATGTGTAAACAATTACATATGTACTTTTCCATAAAGTACTCAAAGGGCCAAAATAAGGGTCTTAAAGGGAAAGTTGAGGTATTTTAAAGTGGGGTTGGATAAAGGGCGATGCAGAAAAATGTATTTTGTCCATATAAATAGGGTTAACAGTTTAAGTGTACGTCATATTCAGAATATTTTCACTGCAGGCAGCCTTTTTCTTCGTCACTGCCCAGTGCTGTAGTGACTGTACACACAGGTATGCAGAGTATATCCACTTATTTTTCAGTCTGCATCTTCACTTCTAAATCCATAGGATGGCGAAGGCATGACATAGGAGTAATACTTCATTCAAAACACAGAATTTTATGTAGTTCTCTCACCCGTCTGTGGGCCAGTGGCTGATGTTAATTACATAACGATCCTTAATCCCTGAAGTCAAGCAGCAGAAACATTGTGCAAATACTACTGGCCCATTTTCTGACTGAACTGAATATGTAAGAGTGTGGCGTACGTTCTTTGCAAGTATACCCACTTGTTACTGTATTCCTATGCATAAGCCCAACCCAAACAGCTGCTCTGTGACGTAATACAGTTGGTTTATTCATAGGAATAAGGGATGTCTCCATATACCACTTTTTCATGTCCGATACCAATCTGTCCCTCTCCTAAACAACTAAACCTTTAAAGTACATTATATGGATGCACTTTGCTTAACATAGCCATCTCATGCTCAAACTGTGAGACATTATCCTCCTCTCCATGAAGGAAGAAATACATATCCCAAAGTTTAGTTAAGCCTTTACGTAAGAGTTTAGGCTAATGGATCGTATCGGATTATGCTACTTTTTTCATCTGATATGCGAAGCGGTGAGTATCAGCTCGTCACACAGGAATATGGAAGTTCTCTGGTCTACTGTAGGTAATTAGTAATAAGTACCTCATACAATCCTACTTCAAAATACCCAAACTATCCCTTTGATATCACAAGGAAGGCCTCTGTAATCCTGCATCAGTTTGAGCAGGAAGAAAAATATGGAAATCATAGTATAGAACAGTAGTATAACAGTAAACTTGAGTTCCTTCCTACAGACGTCCAACAGCAACGATGACAAACTAAGAATAGAAAAGTGAATATTTGGTTGTTCTCAGCATATTTGCAAATTAAGTAAATAATATCTGCCACCAACAGCTTTAGTCCCAAAATATCCTCCAACAGTCGACGTAGCCCCGTCTGCCAAACAACACTCACTGACTGTTTCTCCTCCAGGTTTGTGGCCTTCAGCTCTCTCCGAGCCTACAGCCTCCTGGCCGTGCTGCTGGCTCTGCTGGTCGTCACGGTGACCGCCGGAGACATCGCTCGGTCCAGATCCACAGGTGCCATGAAAAACACCTTCTTATATATCACTGTGGCACGGCAGCGTCACAATATTATCTATTTCTGTCATAAAATGCAAATCAACTCCAAATATCTGAATTTTCCTCATGAAAGAAACTCAGTAACATTGGTAACACCTTTCTTTACCCTACTGTTCCATGTCAGAATGGCTGCTGTTAAAAAAAAGGTCTGTTGTAGGTTTTAGGACTTTCATGACATCTCTTTGGGCTTTAATTGGGACATTTTTCCCCAGTGTTTTCTGACGTTATACAGACCGGACCATATACGAAATAGTTGGCAGATTAATTGTGTTTATGAAAAGAATCTCTGGGCGAATAACACTGGCAGCAGTTTATCCAAGCTCAGCTTTTCAGATGATTTCACCCTGATGGTGACTTGTTAGCCTGATGAGTCAGGATGAGTCTGAGACGAGGATGAGACACAGATGGTCCATCATCAGCCTGACCGTCGCTCACTAATTGCTTTCCTATTTAGAAGCATGTGCTCTTAAAGGTCCAGTGTGTAACATTTAGGAGGATCTATTGGATGAAAGGGAAGGTAATATTTATAGGTACAGTTTCATTAGTGTATAATCACCAAAAAAAAGAATGGTTGTGTTTTCCGTACCTTAGAATGAGACGTTTTTATCTCCAGAGGAGGCAGAGGAAAGGCAAAATGAAAATTAAAGCTGCAAGCAGCGTTGGGCGGGACCTCGCACTCTACGCAACTCGG
>NW_023339796.1:1595251-1602450 GCF_004916995.1 Morone saxatilis | reverse complement strand
GTTGAAGGGGCAAAAAAATAATTAAAGCTGCAAGCAGCGTTGGGCGGGACCTCGCACTCTACGCAACTCGGGGCGTAAACGGTATATGTTCAGGGGGGCAAAAAAGCAATCAAAGGCGCTAAAAATAATAAGAAGAAGAAACAAAGCAATTTCAATAGGGACCTCCAGCGGTCGCTGGCTCGGTCCCTAATAAGATGTTATTTATCGTATGGTTGAGCTCGGCTGAAACGAGTATCCAGTACAGATAGTTTTACAACACTGTTTGTTGTACCAGGCTGTAAACATGTTTATTTCTGCTGTAAAGTTGGGCTTTTTAATATGGGGCCTTATGGAGATTGACTCACTTCTGGAGCCAGCTTCAAGTGGTCGTTTGAGGAACTGCAGTTTTTACACATACCCGATTTATAAGCGCTATATAAACATCTAATAAATGATTCATAACAAGGTAAACTGCAGATGTGAGCATAGTATTTATCTGTGATATTGTATATGATTACAACAGCCTTTTTCTATTGTAATTCATTATCTGTTTATACAGCTGCCTTATTCTACTCTCATAATTATGGCTTATTATTTTCCAGTGATGTGACCTACTCATGTTGATGTATAATAGATTTTTTCTTTCCCACAGGAGCTCACTTATGGCGTAGCATGACTGCAAGGTAGGACACTGGTGTGGATGTTTGTTTGTGTGTGTGTGTGTGTGTGTCTGGTTTTGAGCAGCGATTACAGATTAGAGCTTTAGTTCTCAAAACATATTTGAGAGGCAGATCTGCGCTAAATGCTTAATGTTTAAAGATGGTGGGTGGGGCCAAAGCTGTAGTGTAGTTTAGCTTACCAGCTAAGTTAATTGGCAAAATAATTAAATAAAAATACAACTGTAAAGTAAAAGAATGTCAAAAAAATACTTAACTCACTGTAGTTTCTTTCATTTATTTAAGATATTCAAAGGGTAGGTTAGCTTCTAGCTATAGGATAGTGTAGGCTTGTGTTAAAATAAAACTAGACTTTATTTTTCATTTATTTTGCAGAAGACTTGGCTTTACAATATTTTACAGTTTTCATTAATACTAGAACCCGTCCAATAGCGGATTGTTGAGACCAATACCGACCAGCTGGAATGAAAATAGACCTTTTTGTGTGGATTGTGCACCAATTTTGAACCAACATGACTATACGAAGTGCTCACAATGCTGCTTTCTTAAGCAAATAACTATATTAAAGTTTATTTAAGTTAAATATTCTTTAACATGATAAATTATGTCAACCAGTTCTAGTTGACATTGCTGAGTAGAGACACTCCTTTGCATTGAAAAGAGCCAGCTGAGTAGGTTCCTGGGCGCCTTCCTTTGAAGGTTTTCTTGACACGTCCAAGGCTCAGAACTCGCTGGAGAGATTATATATCTCATCTGGTCTGGGAACACTCCCTGTGGAGTAACTGGAAGTCATTGCTTGGGAGGACGTCTGAAGTGCCCTTGTTGACTTGCTGCCACTGTGAACCTACCCGCGGATATGCAGACTATAATGGATGGATGGATGGATTGCTGAGAGCTGCTTCTGCTCTCTCACTCTGTGCTGCTTATTATAAATCACAGTGCACACCAGTGCCTTTGTAAGCTTCTTGTTTTTTTTACACTGGTGCCATGTTGTAGAACAGCCTTCCGTTACACATAAAGTCTTTAAAGTCTGGTTAGGACCTTTTTATGAAACAATTAAAATTGCAGAAATGTTATTTTAGTTATTAATACAGAAGTGTAGAGGAAGGAAATATATGAACACATCCAGGGCTCTTGTGGTAGAAATCTTCTCATAGACACTGTTAGATGACTGACAGGCTTGGATGGACATGCAACCTTCTTGGTCAGTCAGTCATGTACGAAAGATGAACAAATGTCTGTTTTTTTAAGGAAGAGTCAAAAGTATAAGTCATGTCATAAGTCAATTACAAATTCCAAGGTGCATTTCAGTAAGAAACATTCAATCACTGATTACAGACAGATTTTACACTCTGCAGTTTAAATCTGTTTACTTTCAGATTCTGGGTCAACTTGGGATCAATTCAACGGCTATGAAGCAGCGTTTTGTTTCGTATTACAACAACAAAGCATTCTCAATTTGCTACAGCTCTGAATGTTTAATACCTGCTGAGTCTTTCAGAGCCATTTTCCCTCTCGATGCAGATTTGCAGTGAAAGAAAAAAACAAACATGTCTGTCTTGTTTGTTACTCTATTAGCAAGTAAATCTGTGGCTCTGCACACTCATGGTTACTATGATCTATGAGATATTCTTGCCTTCAGATCCACTCGGACGATGTGAAATGACTTTTAAAGATTTGTCCCTCTTTTATTTGAATCATGCCTTTGGGATAAAGCGTACAGTTTCCTTGCACACAGAGTCTGCACTATAAAGTTCAAACTGAATGCACAGGTGTGTTGAATGTACATCCTTTCTGAGAGTACACTCATCCTGAATCGGCACTGGGCTGTTGAGAAGCTGCAGCCCTGCAGAGCTGATTGGTCACACATGACCGTCTAATCTAATCCTCCCTGGGACTGAACCATGTGAAACATTAAAACCAAAAGTTTCAAGTCACAGATCACACTCACCTTGTGATACACAAATGTTTACATGAAAGACTAGCCGAGTAGCTATGATGGAGTATTAGGGATGCTGCAGGGAAAAATATATTATTTGAGATATCGAGAATAAAGTTTTTTTTAATATTACAAGATTTGTTTTCTTGAAATCTCTCTGAAGAATTTACAAATGCAAAGCAAAAAAAATTGCATATTTTAGAAGAACAGTCAGTGTTTATTGCTGGATTTAGACACCATAAGAATTTATTTCTCTATCTAGGTGTGAACCTTCACATTTGAACTTGTACCACTTGGTGGAGCCTGAGCACATACAGTTCAGGTGACAATATGAAAGCTCACAAATCCTCCACACAACCTTAGACACCAGAGTGAGAACAACAGAGGATCAAAATGCTAAGGAAGAGTACGAGAAGTCATTTTGGTTGTGGTTTTTAATCTGCAGTTGATTTATGAAATTTTTAAAAAAGATTCACAACCTTAAAAAACCTCTTCATGGGCATTAAAGTTCAGCTCAACTCAAGGTCCACTTAGCTTTTCCTGGAGCTTTAGACTGTATCAAAGACTACGATAGCTTGTTCAACCCCAACAGTCTTGATTGTTTTACTTCTATAAAAATGATTTAAGTTTTTTAAGAATAAACTTTTGCCGTATTTGCTGATGATCACTATATCCAAGCATTTGCTAGAACCCACCTTGCCTGAGCGCAAACAGCCAATCAGACTGTTGAGTATCTTTCCCAGGTAATTTTGGGTTGGTTAAAACTTGGGGACCCAAACATTGTTGGAAAATGAATTGTTGATACCTATACCAGTGAACTATACATAGTTCTTGATTCAGTACTACGGTAAAAAAAAAGTGCCTGCTGATACCAAGTCCCGATCCAATACTTGTAATTTATTTCTGGTTTGTTACTTTGGTGCAGCCTTTGCCATCTGTTCATCTTTTTTAGCAGATTACATTAATAGATTACTTTTATTGGCTGTTTGTTGCACTTGCAGTGGTATAGTACTACCTAGGGTACTGTAGAAAAACGAGTACCTTCACGTTTTCAGTTTTTTAGCATCAACTTGGTACTGAAGTATCTGTTCTCATGACATCCCTAACTCGCTCACCAATAATTAGAAGCAAGTAAATTAATATATGCTAATTTTTTTCTTGGTGATACAGTCCATGTCGCTAATTTCTGACCCATGTGGTTGACTTAGTCTGGTTTGTGACCGAGGACGTGGCGGTGAGTCACATTAGTAGCCTGGTTCACACTCCTGCCCTCATTTTGAAAGTGGTTGTGTGTGTGTGCTACTCGATCCCGCTGCCAGTTCTGAAGGCTCGGTGGGATTCAGCAGAGGTGACTGGGATTTGTGGGCGCCAGGCTGGATGCAACACATCTGACTTATATAACTGATAGTTGGGTCCAGGTCAGGGGCAAGTCATGGAGTGCTGGGATATAAAGACCTGCAAACCTCACGAGCTGGGTTTCCATCTCACAATGATAACAATATGGAAAGACTGAATCCAATTGAGCTAAAAATGTGGCCTTCATGGGGGAAGACAAGCACACACAGTATGACCTCCCGGTAGATTCGGATGATGGGTTTTGCATGGATGAATTAAAGGAGAACTGGACACAGCATCCATTTATTCTTATGGAAGCTGGTCAGAGGTGCATAAGGCCAAAGAAGTCTGATTTCGTGGTATAAAATTACCTGGATCTTTTGCATATGCTTCCCCATTGTGGGGCCTATAGAGCAAGTGCGCTAGAGACTTCTGCCAGCCGAGCCGCTAACTTACTGTTTAGCCCTCAGCTGAAAGGATTTAATCTTCTAGACTTCCCCAATGTAATTAGACTGAACGGATCGAATTCTGATTAAATACAAGTAATTTGTTACACATAAATTAAAGTATCCTCCATTTTTTTGGTTAAATTTTTTTTCTTGCGCTGCAGAAACATTGTTTCATTCATTACAGGTTTCTTCTATCCTAATTAGATATATAACACTAAATATCTCTCTGTACCTCCTCCCTCTCCCTCTCTCTCTCTCTCTCTCTCTCTCTCTCTCTGTGACATTTGGCCAGCAGGGTGGGATTGTGTTGTTGTCACCTGCTGTTGTCTGTCAAAGGTGTCTTGTGGGTAAATTGCACATCAGCCTCAGAGCAAGTCTCAGGCAAAGGCTTGTGGGAGATTAGCTGTTGACCCAAAATGCGAGCTGACAGCTGGGATGTTTGAACCAACAACTTCCCCCCCTGTTGTGACTGTGTTTATGTGTGTGTGGTGAATGTAGTCTAACACTTATATACAATATATAGTTTAATTTACCATGCCAAACATCTGTCTTACCCACATGGGTTTACAAGACATCGCTATGTTACAAAACAGTAATACCAGTAATATAGAAAAAGATTACCACATTATAAAGAACATCCATTTTCTTGAGATAACAAAATTCCAAACTGTACACTGAGAATAACTTCTACACATCTCAGTTTTGGCTGATATTGGCCTTTAGCAGACATATGGGTGTTGTATCAGTATCATATTGTATCAGCAAATATGTTGTCCGATATGCTCACATATGAAAAATGTTCGCGTATCAAATTAAGAAAGAAAACCTTGCTGTAATATATTGGTGTCACTGCAAAGTATATCCAGCAGAGTACGCTGTGATTTACACTACTGTAGCAAGCAGCACAGAGGATATGCACACCAAGTCCATATTTTTTGTAAGTGTCTTTTAAATGTCATCCGATTAAAATTGTTACACATAGAAACCTTGCCCACTGAGTCAGATGCACTCGTTGCAAAATTCACAATATGAGACTTCATCGCAGAATGAGGATGATTTTGGGGTCCTCTCACTTGAAAGCAGAAAAAGAAAAATTAAATATTGGGTCCAAGGTGTCAAGAACAAGGAGAGTTGTCTACTCCTGCTGTCCTTCTGTCTCGCTCCTTCTCTTCTTCTTGTTTCCTCCCTTGTTTCTCTCCATTGGAGGTTCGTCCGCAGGCTACCTGCTCGCCACTGCTCGCCACTGTCTACCTGCGTCTTGCATTTGCCACCACTGCTACAAGAGGCTGAGGTCCTCCTTCTCTGTCTGTATGCTGTCCTCATCCTCTACTTCACTTGACCGATGCAAAGAAACGCAGAAAATCAAACCAGTTCTGACATAACGTGAGGTCGTATTTAATGGATTAAATAAGAAGCAGCTCTCCGTAATGTTAACTAGAAATGGTCGACAATGTATATTATTGTATATGTTGTTTTGTTTCTATATCATGTTCAGACTCAGAGATAATCAAATACAGAAAACTGAAGAATCAACAAGGCATTGGTATCAGTTCCCATCCCTAGCTTTGGTGTCGTCCACATATCACTTTGTGACCATTGCTGTTCTGAACAAATATTGAGCTTTTCGTTAATGGAGAAATGCCTCACCAACCCCAGAGTTATCCAACAATATGCCGACATCTCTCAACAAGAGTGAGTCATTTGTTTATCCCATATAGATGTCAGCCTGCTTTCTTCCATATCAAGTAACTGATTCCATAACCGAGCTATACATACTTTTCATACATGTATCTCTATATACTGACAGTGTCTATTTCGGACCAGCCAATGTATCTGTTCTTTTTTTGTGGGTCAACAAAGTGTCTGACTTTGACACAGTTACTTGAATCACTTTTTTAGGAGGCACTGAGCTGATCAGATCAGAAAACACTCACATTGCCTTCTGGAAGTTGACGACAATAACATATTTAGCTATTTCTTTTGGAGGATTTGTTGGACTGTTAGTTGTTCTTTGTTCTTAGGTTTCAGGACATTCTCATCACCTGCATTACTGAAAACACATATAGAGCATGAAAACACACACCATTCTTCCTTATGGACAAACATAAAACAACTTTAAATGTATTTTGTTTTTGTGGCTTTGAAGAAAGACTCGCTGTGCTGCTGTTTGTTCGCACCAACACAAAGTGTCTTAAGAGTTGTGAAACCTGATCACAGAGTGTGTATTAGCACTGTGTGTGTGTGTGTGTGTGCGTGTCTGTGTGACTCAGCTGTTTCTCCACTGACGGAACTGATTCAGAAGTGTGACATGAAGCAGTGGAGCCAATCAGATCACTCGACACAGAGGGGGTGTGCTAACCCTCTAATTGGACGGAGGGCCGACTGGTAGAAAACAACACAACAAACCAGTTTCATCACAGATCGAGTCAATTATAAACAAGAGTCATAGAGTCAAAATCTGGTGAATTTTCATCTTAAAATCACTCATTTACAGACAGCACTATACATTTAAATCTGACTGACAAAGTGGTACATCTTTAAGAAAATATGTATTGAAAAATGTGTCACAAAACAACAATATTCTAAGAATACAGAATGAGAATAAAGTATAGAATATAACTTCAGTTTTGTAGAATAAAGTATACAACATAAAGTATGTTACCTTATGCTAACAGACATCAATCTGATTAAATGAAAACATATAGAAATTACTCAATTACTATATTACGAGACAAAATCCTCTCAAATTGGGCATCTTTGGTCAAATGTACATCTATTTTGGGCGTCCTAGCTGACTACAAATATATATATATATATATA
>NW_023339796.1:1594347-1595151 GCF_004916995.1 Morone saxatilis | reverse complement strand
TATATATATATATATATTGTGTAAAACTATAAACATACGTTGTTATTGTGCGTACAACAACATGCAGACAATCTATTAAAATAATTATTGACAGATTCATATGTTCATGTTTTGATTTTACACATTTTAAATTGCTAATAATATTTTGGATTAATGTTTTCAGACATTTAAATTTTGGGAGAAAAAAAACACGTTCATAATAGTTACTCTGAGGACCCACTAGGGGTGTGGACCCCCTGTTAAAGACAGCTTTTAATCTACTGTAATCTCATTACTGAAAAAGTGACAATATCTTAATTTTCCTTATGTTTGAACAAAATAAAGCCATACAGTAGGAAACACTTCATTCACTTTGTAGTTTGAAAGCAGTCAACTATGAAGTACAGTATATGACGTACAGATTCTGATAAATATTTCAATCCAAGATTTGGAAATATTAGCTGACCCTTCGGCAAGTTATCTAATGGTAATCCCCAATTCTGGATCAGTTTACCCTTCTGTTTAACCACAACATCTCTAATGTTCTGTGTACTGAACATGATGTTAACCATAAAACTATGGAGCCTCTGTAGCACCTGAACTAGAACTTTGCGTAATTTCCAAGAAATTATATGTGTAGTAATGTCCACCTGCTATTCCATTGTTATGACGTAATCCTGTGAAAACATGTAAAGTATTTTATAAAGTCTCACAGGAAATTATATCAATATGAATCAAAATGTGTCAACATGTTTCAAATCAAGTTTTTATTATTTTAATTTTAGTGCAGTGAGCCTCATATTTAGGTGGATTTTGTTACCTTTG
>NW_023339796.1:1578228-1594232 GCF_004916995.1 Morone saxatilis | reverse complement strand
TCCCATTTAGAGTAAAATAGACCTTAAAGCAAGGTAGGGCGTGGCTACCTTGTGATTGTGAGCTCATTCTCAGTGAGTCCGTCCAGCTCAATGCACCGAACTCAGATCAATTTGTCAAACTAGGCAGTGCTAATCAAATATGGATCCAGATTCTGTTCCTGCGTTGACTATTTCTCATGTACTTTTTATCTGTAATACTAGAATGTATATGACCAGATGAGCCGCCATTGTTTCCTACTACAGACGAGTGTAGCCAGTGAGCAAAGCTCTACTCGCATACATCATCACTGCTAGTACCAAAAAAAACAACATGGCGACAGCCATAATTATGAAGGCTTAAATATGGTACTAAAGAAACCAATGGTTGACGTCACGATAGGTTCGTACTTGGTTGTGTCTGTAAGGGCCTTACTCTTAGTAATAAAGATGTCAAACCTTTCCCTCAAATATACGACCAGTGTTTAGGAAATACTGTCATCAGCATACAAACAACAGTGAGTCAGTCGCACATGTCCGCTCTCATCTGGCTGGCCATGCCATGTCACTGACACAAGCGGGGGCTTGTTTGGGAGGTTGATGGTATTGGGGTTGGTGGTGGTGAAGGGTGTTGCTGTTGTTACCCCCCCAAACCCTGTCCCTCTGTCCTCCTGATGGCTGCCAGTTGGAATGTAGTGTGACCAGTTTATTTTTAGACGAGGCCGCTTGAAATACTCCAACTGGGGCTTCATTGAGGATAAACACAAGCTGCTCTCGCGCCGTGTGGCACGTAAAGTCTGAGTTTGGCTCGAACCTTTTGAGTTTGGGGCTGCGCTTTTTACTGAAAGACTAGTCTTAGCTGTCTCTTGTTTCCCACCTCGCAAAAGTATCACTTTGACTATCCAGTGTTTGGCTGCCATTCATAGTGTCGTCAACTCTTCTGAAGGTACTCGAAGCTCTTGAGATGTCTCCTGAAGATCATGGGGCAGGACTGAGGTATGACTGGAGTCTCACTTACATCTTGTGATAGTTTGGGTGTTATATGTCTAGGTTTGGAGATATATGCCTCAGAGATTTTTTCTGCTCCAAAACAATGGAGGTAAATGGGCATTTGTTTGTGGTGCCAAAGACTTGAAAAGCTGAACATCTCTTTCCTGAAACAATGTCCCAGTTACCCCTGGTTACTTTTAACTGAAGAAACAGGTCTGAAAACAGAAGTGGAAATTAATTGAATTAAGACTTTTGACACTACCCAGTAAGCTATCATAGGGGACTGCGATCTTGTTCTTGTTTGTGTTTGGTTTGTGCGATCAGTGTTTAATACACATACTTTATGACCTCAGCAATGACGAGGGGAGTTGGTTCATACAAAAAAACACAATTGTTTGGCACATTTAACTCTCTATTTCAATGTAATCTATTTAATTTATACATGTACAGTTTAGTTTTAGTCAAGCTGCTCAAATATTTGCACACCATTCTTACTTGAATATTGCATAGTGTATATACTTTCAGTTATAGTCTTATATTTTCTATTATATTTTGTAATATTTTATTTTTGATATCTAGTTGTACCTCCACTTCTGTACTCTTTCTTTTGCACTACATTGCCCTATGTTGCTGTGTCAATTTTGAATTTCTCCTAAGGGGATCAATAAAGGAACATCTTATCTTATCCTAAATAGATCATCAACAAGGAGAACATGGCATAAATCTACTTGGAAAGCGGTACACATCATTGCATCATCTCTCACCATCCGTCCATAACACTGGCATCATTACTTGTAACTCCTGGCTTCCTGTCTCAGGCAGACTCGTGCAGACAGACATTTTGCAAAGGCAATAATTGTAAACTCCATCAGCTGGGACTCTGTTCTCTCAACTCTATTATTGTCAGCCTATTGTATATTGTTCTGTACGCAGAACATAAACTGGTATTAGGTGCATCAGAGTCAGGGTTTGTGTGGTATATATACCCACGCAGACAGATGGGTAAACATATTTATACCCCTCCTCCTTCCTAATCACTAGTGAGGAGCTGCAATGTTTTTGCTGCCATTCCTCGCATTGTTTGTCTCACTCTATTTATAAAGCGTCGTCACAGGGCTTGTTAGGGGCTCAGACATGCCACTCCTTGTGTTGTTTCAGAGATTACTGGTTGGGTAAAAAGTGATATCTGACTGACAGCTGCTCATGTGGTGCTGCCGGCGCCCTCCTCCCTTGCCTGTAGTCCTCTGACGTGGTTGTTGTCAAGTTCTCCGTCGAGAGTTGCACATTTTTCTGTTGGAGTGAAGTCTTCAGACTAGGGTGACAAAATTTCTTCACTGATTGATTGGCATGCCAGTGGACGGTGGTGGTCTGTAATGATCCGGAGTAATGAAACATGATACATTTGCTTCTCAGTATCCAAAGTGGTCATGGAGCTCAGACAGCATGTGACAGGAGGACTGAAAAATGATGGGATTTGCAACCCATGACAGTTATTCTTCTCAAGTTGTGCAAATGCTTCTGGATTAAAACTGGTAAGGTGTGATTCACCGAAAAATCTCTGAGGACAGAAGCAGTCAGCGAGACAGATGGGTATATAAGTCCACCCTAAATAGTGCCCAGCTGAAATTAAGTGGCGTTGTTTTTGTCTGCAACAGCGTAGATATCCGCTCTGTAAATCACTTGTCCTGTGTTGTCCTTTAAAAAAAAAAAACTAAACCAAAATAATAAATTTTTTATTACATAAATTCAATGTAATACTATTAGGTATCCCTCTACGTAGATGGCCACATTATTTTGATACAACCAATCAAATCTTATATAAAGCAGTATATCAGCATTGTAGCACTGTGGCTTTCCTGCTAAAGTCTCCTTCTTATCTAACTTGGTCTAAATGGTGGAAGCAATTTTAAATGGGGTTTTGTTATTTCTGAACATAGCTGAGCTTACAACCATGCCATTGAACCCTAGTCACCTCCAAGAAAAGAGCTTGTCTCCACATTGGTGGGAAAACAAACTGTAACAAACTGGCCTCCCACACTCGAAGTGATCTGTGATGTGGTGAAACTTGATGGTACTTTAGCCAAGAAATCTTGCATCTCGTTCCAGGGAGACGTCTGTCTTTCATGGAACACCTAAATGCTTATCCTGTCTATCCCTTGCTGCTTTTATAGCTTCACAGTATCGCTGTCACATGTTGGACCCATCATGTTTCCCTGGAAATCAGCCTGGGGGCATGTGCCTGGAAGTCGAGAGGGGAGCAGTGAGTTGACCTTTCGTCATAAGGGTTATGCGAGACCCTTATGACGAGGGTGTTTGGGTCAGGTGGATAGGGTGGTGGGTGTATATGAGATACTGTAGCTTCTCGTGGCCTCTCATGCTTGTTCCTTGTAGTCTAGCAGATGGGTGATTATGAGGGAGGGAGGTTTGTCTCCCTTTTTCAACTGTACAAATGATTTTGGATTGAAGCTTGTAGCCAGTGTTTTCAGTCTAAATTTATTTGTTACTCATGCTAGTGTGTGGCTTTATAGGGTTAGCAATATTAGTTGGTCAGTCTACCACTTTTGTATAGAATAAAATATCCTATTACATATGAAGTTTGGTGAAATTATTTATGGTCTCCAGAGGTTATTTTCATATATTCAGGGATCTCAACATCTTCTAGGTCGATACTTCATAAGATATAGTCTAGGGATCCCTGTATGATAAGATTTAATTGTTCCATAACTGCTTGATTTACAAATTAAAAGTGAAGGCATCCCTATACATATTCTCATGGGGCTAACTTCAAGTAAATTAAATAATAGTGAAATTCAAATATCTGCTATTTTTTGGGGAACCCCTAGAACCCACTCAATGAACCCCAGGTTGAGAAAAACACTGCTCTACTGACACCATGAAGTTGACATCTGTGGAAAGCTGAGTAAAATGTTTCAACCACTATTGGATGTATTGCCATTTAATTTGGTACACACGTTCATGTTCCCTTAAGGATGAAAAGCATTCACTTTGGTGATCCTCTGATCTTTCATCTATTATCAAAATGTCACTTTGGCACTGTTTAAACATGCTAAACTAGATTGGGGAACATGGAAAGTGTTACCTGCCAAACATAAGCATGTTAGCATTGCAATTGTGAGCGTGTTAGCATGCTGACATTTAGCTCAAAGAACCACCTAAGTATCTTTGCCGAAGTACAGCCTCACAGAGCTGCTACCATGGTTATAGTCACTTAGTCTTGTTGCCAACAAATTCCCACAAATTACAATTACTTATTATTATTACTTATTGCTCCTAACATACTTTAGAGGGGAAGTCCACCAGTTTTACACTTCAAAGTATGTTTACAGGTCTTGGGGTGTATGTGAAAAACATTATATAAAGCCTTTTGAAGCTTCTGAAGGACCTGGATAAAATCTGATAAATCACCTGACGCTAACTGCTTTGAGTGAGTTAGTCGGGTCTGAAGGCTAGTGTGGAGGGAGAAAGAAGTGAGGTTACCAGACCTCTGCAGCCTGCTACTCATCTCTGCTTGAGGCTAGCGGCTAGAAGCTAGTGGCTTGAGGCTACACTAGCTGCTGCTAGCATAAGAAACCCAAATCTGTTCAGTCAAGTAAATTGAGTTAAGCTACCAGGTTTTTCCAAGAAAGAATACATGGAATACAAAATACTTTGATTTTGATGCTGTTTTTAAACTGTCAGTCAGGAGTCTAACAGTGTGGTTGGAGTGCAATGCTAAATTGGTGGAGTACTTTTGTAATTCTTGTCAGGTGGAAAAAATGAAACAGAAATAAACCTTTATTTGACAATATCTGACATTTAAATTTGCTATGCTTACAAAATTCATCCATCATATCAGAGATTGGTTACACTGATTAATCAACCATGAACCACTGTCTCAAGTAATTTTCTATCTTAACTGTAACTGATATTGCAATTGTGGGCTTATTAGGCCAAAACGTTGAATTTAATGTCCTGTTTGTAAGGCAGTGAGATGAAGGTGGATATGGAGTTAAACAGCTGTGTGTGGGGAGGAAAACTGAACAGGGAATAGGGCAGGGCAGGATTTTCGTCTACCAGCTGCCAACAAATGCTAATTTGCACCACTTTGAATGCCAAAACTTTCCCTTAAGAGCTACCAGCAAGAGGGATAAATGTGGAATGTGTCAGAAACACCAAATTAAAGCAGAGCATGGCTTCATATCAATATTCACATCCTAATATGCCCAGAGATATTAAAAGAATATCTACCTCAGTATAAACAGTAAAGCAAAATCGATGATGGTTGACAAATTTAAATAATTTTACTCCCATCATATTGCCCAACCCTAGCTGGTGACCCTTCTCTGAAACAGTTGAAATAAACAAATTTTAGACCAAAGTACTCGTTCTTAAGCAATCACATCACATTTGAATTTTGCATCTTCAATATGCTATTACCCCCTTAAAGACTGTGATCACACATTTTCCAATTAACAGAGGAACCTTACAGCTGTGTTAACTGGCGGGAACCCGCTTTGCTGTTGTAGTAACCAGATCTCCATGGAGATTTCACACCAGCCACGCAGGACAGCTGCTTTCACGGGGCATGTGATTTCCATCCACTGTTGGACTTAAATTTGATACATTGTCATTTAATCAGATGAGAGCTATTGAGGCAGTTACGTAGTCCACTGTTACACTGTCAGTTTGATTAGTTTGGTCTAAACAAGGTTGGAAATTTGACTAATGCTTCAAATACATAATGTGATATTATTGAATGCTAACAAATTATTATTTGTTGTGTCTTTGTTACTGTCGAGTACAGTTGTTGATACACCTGAAACATGTTTAAACTTTAAAAAATAAAAAACCGATGAAGGAAACCCCCACTGATTAAACCTATGGGGTAACAGTTAGTTAAGCTAGGTAAGAGAGGAAGTAAGACTTTGGCTGCCTCATGCCTTCATCTATTTATTGCACATGACCTACACATGAGCAACATGTGTGCCTTTTATAGCTGTTATATGTGAAGTGGGCACGAGGGATGATAGTAGAGCTTAAACAGGAAATAATTTTTGGGAACCCTCGAGGGAAAGTTTCATACCTCACCAGGTGGCTCAGAATTTCCAGCAGTATCACAGCATGGAAAGCACTTCCACGTTCCTGTTCCCATCTGCCACCTGTCTATTAAGTCATCTTGCCAGTTTTATGGTAGGCTTCTTAATTTAGACTATGACATTTGCTTTGGACTGGCTTTTTTCTTTGACTTAATTTTATAGTAGAGTTCTACGCCTCCAAATAAACCTCTTCAATACCTCTGTTGGTCAAGTCAAATGTTGATACTATTTTCAAAGCTGAGTCACTGCATATTCCATTAGTAATTACATGGTAAGCATCTTCACATACCAATAAGTCAAGTCAGTCTAGCACAATTAACACGTGTTAAAGAAGTGTTAACAGCTTTAGGTCAGATGATCTCAGAGTCTTGGAGGAGACTACAAAGAGAAACCAAAGTGTGAATACATTTTTTCTACGTTATGGGGTGAGAGTAAAGACTTGATTTTGGAGATTGTCAGTCACCTCCACCTCCCCTCCCCTGTTTTAATGTCTATACCTAGCAGCTGAAATTGAAAACTGTAACAGCGACTTCCGCCTCAACAACTCTCCCCCTTCTCTGGCGGCCGAAATTCAGAGCTGTTTCAACTGCTTGTTTAGCTTAGCAAGTTTCCGAAGTGGAGAGTGACAGAATAGGGGATATGAATGAGTAATAGGGAGTCTAAATTTGCCCCAAACACTAATCAACACTGTACTGTACTTACAAGTTGTATATGTAGTATTTGTTTTGTTTTTTGGCTGATAAAAGAAAAATTTTATTCATCGTTAACCAAAACCAATGTCTCTTGTGCCCAATTATTTTCCTGACATCCCTTTAGTGGTATAGCAGACACTGTTAACACTGGGATATCTTACAGATGATTAACATAGCTTCTGCCTGCCTTGTCTTGTAGCTGGGAGATTATTGACTCAGGCCAGGATAGCCGGTCTGGGACTGGACCTCAGCTCAGCGACTCCCTCAAACTCTTCCTCCAGGAGACGTCGGCTTTCAAACAGCAAAACCCGGGCAAGGTGAGGCAGCAGACGACCTCAGACTTACCTCAACTGTTCACTGTGTCACTGCTATACAGCATATGGTTGTCAGGGTTTTCTGTAGGTATTTTCAGATACAAAAAACCTTCACCGGGACTTGAAATTGTTCCAAGGATTAAATTAATCAGTGCAGTTGCTGGTTCTTGATTCAGTTTAAAATTGCAATTGATTGTTGAAATGTTTTAGAAAACTTAACAAAACGTTAATCAGGTCTAAATGCACTTAATTAGACTAGTATTAGAACTGCATCAGTATACATATTTTGTGTCATTCTCTTGTGTGTTTGCTTTCTTTCCCTTCTAGTTTTGCCTGCTGGTTTGCAGTTTGTGCACCTTCTTTGCTGTCTTAGGACGCTACATTCCAGGGATCGTTATCTCATATATTTTAGGTGAGCAAATATATGTATATGCTTAGACTAGAATATCCACCACAGCTAGAGGATGACTGCATATTTGTTTATCCTGGTTTTGGATTAGTGTCATGACGCCATGAAGCTATAATGTATAGCTGTGTGTCATCAGCATAACAACAATGAGAGATATCAAAGGAAAAAACAAATCAGAAAACAAATAAAGTTTAATTTACTAAAGTTTTTTTTACTTTTTAATGTGCTTTTACAGGGAGTATGTTAATTGTTTTTCTGGAAACAAGCAGTTATCTTGACGTATTTTTCTCTCTTGACTTTGCTTTGCAGTTCTGGGAGTTTTCCTATGGCCTCTGATTTCATCTCACGAGGTTGGTTTGTGGCTGGAGCCAGTTCTGCAGAAGCTGGACTTCGGCATTGGGGAGTTCATTCAAAAAATCAAAGAGAACCATGGTAACTATCAAACGTGTCAAGATGTTATATGTCAGAAACTGTTTTGTGCTCTATTTCTACCAAAGAAACTGGAAATGTAGAACACTTTACTTTCATAAAGGAGCCGTTAAACAGAAGAGTTCAGAGCAGCAAATGGAAATGCTATCATGAACTGGATAAAGATGAATTCTCAATATTAGCAATACTAGCATCACAGACATTTAAACATAAAACGTTGTAAACCTTGAGCCTATCCTTTACTTTTTGTATTCAATACAAACTATTTTAGTTGAATATTGAACTAAAAAACTAAATGTTTTCTTTTCAGAGAAGAGAATCATGCAGGCTCAGACTGAGAAAGAGGGCATTGAGTCGGACCTCTCTTCAATGTTTCCCAAGGTTGGCTGAACATCTCATCTCAATCTAATTATAATCTGTTGCCTGACAGGGTCCAGTTAAAGCTAATTGAAATTCAGTACACATGCTTCACATCAGCATAGAAAGTGATGCCAGAATGACGCCAAAAGATGCTTTTTCAATGTTTCTCTTCAAGCTAAACACCTGGTTACAGATTACACTGACTGAATGTGCTTCCCTCAAGATAGGATCCTTTATAACATCGTTGTATAAATAAAGTGGATGTGGGAAGCCCTAAGAGGAAAGTGAGAAAATAAAGTCTGATCTAAATTATTTTCTCTCCTGTGTTTATGACTTAAGAACAGGTGAATAAAAAGGTTTTACCAGGAAAAGCTTTTTAAGTTACCTAATTTTTTTTTAGCAAGTTATGTAACATTACTGCCATGGCTTTGTTTTGGCTAGAAATTATTTTTAGTCTGCAAAATTAAACTCACCTGGAAAAAAAAGTGACTTTGGCATTATTTATATCCTGTTTAACAAATGAAAAAAAACATAGAAAGATTGACAATTTAGATCAGACTTAAAAAAAATGATCATCAGTGGTTTTTTTTCTGACTTGCCTCTCTAACGTAAAAAAGGGTGTCACATGCACAAAAATATCTGTTTTAAATGTCTTTAGTTGTTCTGATTTGCCAGCCAACATACTTTCATACCAGAAAATGGCAACGGCACTCTAAAATCTAACGTCTCCATGTGTTTCCCTCATTCAGCTCGACTCCACAGTGTGTAAGGAAATGTCTGTATCTGACACAGAGGTGTCTGACGTGACGTGGACAGACAACGGTACTTTCAACCTGTCAGAAGGACACACACCGCAGACTGAGAACTCAGAGGGTACGTTTGTCAGCTACAGACTGACACACAGTTATAAAATAAAGATGTTGGCTATCTAAAATGAAAGTTTTGACACATAAATGCACATCTGATTAAACAGATGCGGTTTTGTAGTTAAAAGTTAGGCAACTTATTTAAACAAGAAATTTGTTTATGCACAGTGTCACGTGTAGTTTTTTTGATTAACAAGACAAACAAAATCTACTATACACTATAAACATATACTGTATAATATATGAACATCTGTGAAGCCTACACAAAAATATTTATTCCCTACATATTATGTTTTAAAAAAAGAAAACTACAGTTCAACAGTGAGAATAAATAACTTACAGGTACAATAGATGATTCACAGGGATTGTTCCTGACACTGTGTGTCTGGGGTTTACTGTTCATTAAGTAATTGTAAGTAGCTTCAATACAGTAAATGTTCATATTGAAATATTAGTAACAATATACATTTTGTTCTTAACACAATTTGCAAAGATGTCTCTGCCAGAAACTTGTGAATCACTACATGCAGGGATTTAGGATTTGACATGCAAAGGCCTGTTACTGCCTGTGGTGCAGGGCTAATCCACCAGAGGGCAGAAGACATGTATTAGATTGCATGCAGTAGGTTGTTTAGGATGTTGACTCCAGACGTGCATTTCATGTAAAGCACACTAAGCTGTTCTTTCAAAATCCAATTTTAATGCCCTTAATTTTTTTATCCATTTATTTCTCACAATATCAGTAATGTAGGATGGATTGAATATTGTATTATATCTAAGAAGTTCCAATATTCAGATTTTAGAAAATAAATAACTAATACTAAATTTCTTTTCACACACTGTGAACCTGTTGTGACCTCAACTCCAGGGGTAAACAGCCTTGTCCAAAAAGAAGCCTATTTAGGATGTATGATTGTTAAAACAAACAAAAAAATACATAATACAGACAAAAAACAAAACAAAAAACAGATTTCACAGGAAATAATCTGCCTTAAAATTATTCTAAATTGCTGGTTTTACACAAACTTCCAGCAGTTATTGCATTCGCTATTTGGGTTCTTTGTACACTTTATCAGTTGTTCTGTTTTGTTATTTTTAGGCATTGAATATAATATGAGATAACCATAAAATACGTCACTTGTCACTTTACTCAATGATAGAAAAAGTTTTGAGCTACTGCTGTCACATCCTTGCTCATTAACAATATTACCACAGCTTCTTAAAAAATCTTTCTTTTTACCTCAACCTCACAGACCTCGACAGAGAAGAAGCGTTCACCGGCGGCCTTCCAGAATTCCCCTCACTTGACAATGGCACAACGACCAATGGCGACGACGACGATGACCTCAGCCTCGGCCTTCCCTCACCTCAACCTCAGCCCCAGAAGCCAATCAAATCCAAGCATACACCCTCCCTTTACAAAGACCAACCCACTGACAAAGCCCTCGAATTAGTTAACCAGATGGCGGGCGATGTCATCGCTGCCGCTGTCACAGCTGCCATCCAGGAGAGGATAGAAGCAGCGGTCGGCCTCACGGCGCTGCGCGAAGACTTGGAGCGGTCAAGACTTCCAGAATCCTCCAGGCTGCTGGAGCTGGCCGAGGAGTCGGACAGCGAGGTGGAGGACTTTGAGCTGCTGGACCAGTCGGAGCTGGAGCAACTGGAGGGGGAGCTGGGGCTCGGGGAGGAGAAGGTCCAGGCCAAAGAGGAAGCCAAGAGTGACCAGCCGGCCTCTTCTGGATTCTTCTCCAAACTCCTGAGACGCCAATGATTAGTTAAAAGTACGGTCGGCAAGGGAAGAGGACTGGTTACAGAGGACATGTGCAGGGGAGATCGGGGTGTTCTGGTCACGGAGGACTGTTGGGGGTTAGGAGTAAACCATTTTTCCATTTATCTTTCTCCTGTAGAGCTAATAATATCAACATTTCAAAACTGATCAGTTTGTCAAATATGGAGGTTGAAGTGACATCACGTAAATTTAGAATCATCCCAGCCTAATGCCGAGATCAGAGTGCACAATATCAAACCAGATAATGGCACGACCCGATAGAGGTGGGAACGTAAATGAGCGTTGGGTTCCACAGTTGCTTGTTTTATCCTGCATCACATCACAAAGACCCGTCAAAAAGGCGACCGCATGATTCCTTATCTCACCTACAACAGGTCCCATGATGATTTTGGAGAGGTGTGAGGAGGAAATTAACTGAAAACAGGGATGGTGTTTCTCCTGTTCATATATTTATTTATTTATCTATTTATTTTTTAACATTTATTTACTTCCTGGTTGTGCACCCCTACTGCGCAGCAGCCAACTCAGAGCTTTTTTGATTAGCCTACTGGGCAGGTTTTGTAACGTGTAATGATGGATAACGAATCAGTCACGATGTGCAGCTTCTCAGGTTCGTGGTGTGTTTGCAAAACTGGAACCGGGCCTCCTAATGTCCTCCTATTTTCCAAATTCGTTGAAAAGAATTGTTGCTGCTTCAAGGCATACAGGATGAAACATTTAGTGTGCCTGATAACCTTCTGCATGTATATCATGGAAGTTGAGAAGGACAGGAAGCTACGATCGGTCGGACTCCAACCTTTAGTCTGCAACGTCTCAATTGAGTAACGGCAAGAATTTATGATCCATTGATCGCCTAATGTGACTGTAATGAAACACAAAAACATTGTGTAGTCTGATCCCGGCATAAAAGATCAGTGATGGTTTAAGGTGTAAGGTCTTACTTCTGGTTTTATTCAAATTGCTGTGGTTACATTTGTCTTTTCAAAGCAACTTCTTTTATGGCGAGATCAGTTTAGCATTTTTAAGCAACATGTTAAAGAGTTGTTAGTTTTTAAGCAAATAAGGCCATTTTTAGGTGTTTATTTGTTTATTTGTGAACAATCTCTGCATTTGCAACTGTTCTATAAACAATAAACTAGGGATGCCCAAACTTTTTTCCTTGCAGGGCCAAAAACAAGCACTTGTATTGTTAAAGCTGCAGTCATTTTTATAAAAATAACTTTGTCATATTTGCTGAAACTTTCAGTATATCCTGAAAGTAGAACACGAGACCGATAATCTGTGAAACAATCAGGTTCCTCTTAGTGGCTTCTAGAATCCACGGGCTTGAACGAAAACAACCATTGTGTGTAACCATGTATTTATAGATTATCTTTCTCATCTTCTACTGTCAGGAAAGAGTGAAAGTTTCAGCAAATATGACATAAACTTGTTTTTATAAAAATCAAACAAAAAAAGAAATTTAAATATAATATAAATATATTGAATATGTAAAAACATTTATATAAAATGTTTGATCTGGTTGTAATCCAAGCCTGGATGCAAACTGCACTGAAAAGATCAGTTTAACTGCAGCAAAATGCATATAAACCTGTGGTTTTATTTTGGGTCAAACAAGTGGAGACACTTCCTGTTATATATGACTGATGCGATTAGTTTCAGATACAGTAATGGGAGACAGCTCACAACACGCCTAACACTCGCTTTGCTGTTGAATTGATTCATCCAAATACATTACCCAGAATTCCACAGACATCAAATCGAATGACAATCACTCAGCAATCAAAACACCTTTAATGCTCAAAATTATATAGTATGAAACCTTTTTTATGTTTTATTATTTTATTTTTTAATTTTGTATGTGTTTTTTTTCCTAAAACATTTATGTAGTTGAAGGACTTTTATTTTATTACAACATTCAGCAGATCTCAAAATACTATGCATGGAAAAATCTAATCATTTTGAGACATAAATAAACATAAACATTTTACTTCCAGTGCTTCAGGCCCTTGTATTTCACAGCCCACAGAAGTGCATAGAGAAAAATGATTTTGCATTCGGATCATCCTCTAGCTAATCAAACTATATTTAGATTTTCATACGTCTAACATGACAAAGGTCGTTGTTGTCAGTCGTCAGACTTGTAGTTTCCTGACTGGTTCGGCTTTAGCGTTCAGTGGATGTTTCTCAGAAAATATCTCCAAACAAAAACAGGTTAAGAGTTACATTCCTGCAAAGCAACTGCAAAAACTCACAGTGAAAAAGGAGTTTCAGCCTCAGGAGCACATCATTTTTCTGGCTTTATCACCAAGTCAAATGATAAATAGCAAAAATTTAAAGCTACAGTGAGCAACTTATTTCTGCATACTTACACAGATTGTCAAATCTGAGGACCTCTGGCCTCCTTAGAGACGTTAGTGGGTAGGGAGGCAACATGTGAACATTATGAACTAAAAATCCATCCTACACCTGTAGCTATTACTATACACATGTATTAGAAGGATAAACCTCTTGAGATGAACCATCTTGTTTTCCTTAACACAAATATACAGAAAATACAGTATATAAAGCAAAACAACACAAATACACACATAAACAAACAAAAGCTCACACACACAGATTCAATTAGAAATACCAAAATTCGTACAGTAAAGATACACACAGTAAATGTACACATGCCCATACAAAGCTATGTACATGCATACATTTATGTACATACATACATTTATTTTAGAGATAAATTATTTCTATAAATTGAGTGCAATTAGAGGCAAGAACATTTAGTTTGAAGATAGTTGGTACCCAGCCAGTCTGGTCTAGTCTTGGCTACGAACTGAGCCCATGAAGACCATGTCAGAAGACTCAAAATTAGACTTAAAATTAAGTTTAGTTTTCATGCACTGAAAGTAAAATGTTATGAGAAGGCGATTTACGACTTAATTATTATTTAACGATGCACCTACGTAGGGCAGTCTGCTGTGTCAAACATCAGTCGTGGATTCACTGAGCGAAGATAAAATATGACTGAACTGTTTCTTTAACATGCCATCAACATTTAAAGACATTGTTTTTTATAATAAAGACACACAGCAATGTATAATGTATCCTCTTGAATTAATCATGTAATGCCTTGTATTAGCATAACTCTGAAGATACTAGAAATATGTGTTTATCAGTGCCTAAGAGGACTTTGTAGTGGCTGCAGTTAATTTCTAGCTCACGTGATAACTGTATAAAACAAACAAATGTTCCAATCTCTGAGTAACAGTTCTGGCTTCACTAAATGACTAAGACATTTTTAAATATTTAGTAAACTGATAAAAATTATTAATGTTTTTCATTTACCTTCAGGTTGTATCATGGTGGCTTCCATGCAGTTGTCTGAATGTGAGAAATCCTTTGAACTTCATTCAAAAATAAGTTGGCGGGTCAGAACCAAACTGCATTAGAAAAATGTACTTTTATGTAATTAAACTCAAGAATGTCAATAAAATGTTGTAACACAGTCTGTAGCGTCACTGATTGAACTGAGTGTGTGTTTGTGAATGCAGCAGAACATTTGTTACTCGTGTGGGGACACAGTCACACTGTGGGGACACAGTCACACTGCGGGGACACAGACACATTGCGGGGACACAGACACATTGCGGGGACACAGACACATTGCGGGGACACAGTCACACTGTGGAGAACACTTGATGTTCTCTTGTAATGTATCCAATTTCTTTTTTCATAATTGGGTGCTGAGTTATAATTTGATTATGCTCTGACTTATAGTAATATTAGCTTTGGTTTTGTAACAGACAGAAAATTATAATCTTTATTTACTAACTTACTACTACTTACTAATAATTGCCAAATTGTACAAAATGTGAATTTCTAAAAAACACCCCTCGCTTTATTATATCATTTATTCTCGATATTGATATTTGTGATTTGATTGGATCCCAGTCAGAAGATTAGATGGATGTCTTGTACATTTTATTTTATTTGGTTATTTATTTTTATTGTCTGAATATGTGTGCTGTTACTGGACTGATTTTCTGTGTCTGAGTTTCTCTTTAACCAGAAATTGTTCCAAAAGTAACAAAAGCTGTGAGATAAATGTAGTGAAGATACTTTGTGTATACAGGTCAATTTTATTTATGTATACCAATAACACAAATAACACCCTGTACAGCATGCGACACCCTCTATCCCTAGACCCTTGATTCAAATCAGAAAATAAGGAATATGAGTCCTGTTGGTTCATGGTTCTTTTTTTATTCACTATTAATAGTACACTCTGTTCACCCATCCCACCCATCCCATCAGCATTTACAGGAGATATTAGTGTTGCCTTTGAAATGTAGTTCTTCACAACATGATTTTTCTTCACATCAGATAAATCTCTCAATGCATCTGTGAATGTTATATAAACTTAAAAATCAGACACCATGCTTTCTGTCCTTTATTAAACAATAAATTATGTTACACAAATGGCACAGTTATTTACACCCATGAACAAACTATTATTATTATTATTATTATTATTATGCAGCGGATCATCATAACATATTGGAGTGTTAAGACTTTGTGTAGAGCTAATTCGATTTTTATTCTGATTTACAATAGTCCAAAGTTACAGGTTTTACTAACTGGAGTCCTGATTCGTGTTGTGATCATGTATTATCATGTACAGAATATTGTGTTTTGTGTGGACCCCAGAAAGCATAGCTACTGCTTCGGCTACAGCTAATGGGGTTCCTAACAGCTGAAATCAAATCAAAACACATACCCAAAAAGTTTGTCAATTGCGTTACCTATTAGGCCGAAAAATGAAGGACTTTTCTCAGCTTCCTGTCGAGCCTGCATTTCGTGACTTTTTCTCATTTCTATCATTTTTGCCCCCAATTCTCTTTCCAAGTTTTCCCTTAACTTTATTCTTTCCATGTCAGCCTTCACTTCTCTCAGTTGTTGCTCGTACTTTTCCTTTATTGTCTTCTCCAGTTCCTCCCGCTCTTTGCGCATTTCCTCTTCTTTCTCTTTCAGGATTTGTTGTTTCCTTTCTTCAATCACCTTCTCTGCTGCTTGGAACATTTCA
>NW_023339796.1:1566126-1578128 GCF_004916995.1 Morone saxatilis | reverse complement strand
TGCAAATGAGAACACAAAAACAATCTGCTGTAGTTCTTGATCCGGGCATAAGAAAGTATCAGTTTGGATGGTTTAAGTGTAGTCTGTACTTCTGGTTTATTTCAGAATTGCTTGTGGTAACATTCTTTTCAAAAGCAATTCTGTGCGGTGAGACAGTTTTAGCATTTCAAGCAGGCAAGTTCAAAGAGTTTCTTTGGTTTTAAGGCAAAATAGGCCGTTTTAGGTTCGGTTATTGTTTTATTGTGGAACCCCCTTTGAAAATGGGACTCAACAAATCTTCAAGCCTCCAACCCATAAGCGTCCTTCATTATCTCTTTCTCGCTCTGTTGTTTGTGTTTTGGAGTGTGCATAGATGAACCAGAGAACCCTGATGTATTCACATGAATCTCTCCTCATCTTCTACTGGTCAGGAAGGGGTGAAGCGGTTCCGCAAATCTGGAAAACATTAAACCTAATTTTAACAAAAAGTACTAACCTAAGTTTTCTAAAAAAAAGAAAAGATGAAATGTAACAAAACATTTTGATTAAAATGTTTATTCTGGGTTGTTAAATCCAACCTGGGATGGCATAATTGCAATGAAGATCAGTTAACTGCAGCAAAATGCATTAATTTCATCCCATGTTGAACCGTCGTGTTATGTTTGTGGGTCAAAACAGAGGCGGGACAAGCTTCCCTTTATATATTGACTGACCTATGCGTTTTTAGTTTCATAAACACAATGTAACAGTTTTGTTGTTATACAACATGTGCAACAACTCACTGTTGTGTTTGAATTGGATTCATCCAAATACATTTACCCAATTCCAATCAGCAAATCGATATGGACCAACGCACTCAGCAATGCAAAACACCTTATGGTGTATTGCTTCGTTGTATATAGTGAATACTGTGGGTGTGATTTTGGATCTGTGATTGATTGAGTTGTGGAAAATAGAGTGTAGAAAACCGTGTTCATGTGTTTATTTGAGTTGGTATTTGTGTGGTTGGTGAGAGGGTGTTTGTCTCTGAACAGAGTGATGGAAAGGTTCGGTTGTGTGTGTGTGTTATATAGTATAGCAGAGTTGCAAATACACAGTGTGGGAAGTAATCATGTGGGCATCAAAAAAAATACGATTGTCATGATCCTATTTACCCAGTTTCAAGCCCCCTTTTATTTCCATCTGCCCATCAGAGTCCTAGAAGAAAACTGCATTTGGGACTCATATCCTCATGTTAACTATAGAATTAAGATAGTCAAAATGACAAAGCCGGTTGGTTGGTCGGCTGTCAGTTGATTTTTTCTCTAGTCCGACCCCTGGTGGCGTTTATACCGCGCTTCAAGTGGTGTGTTTCGTGCAGAAAATATCTCCAAACAAAAACAGTTTCAACGAGGTCTTACATTCCTGGCAAGCAAACTTTGGCAAAAAAACTCACCGTTTGGGACAAAAGGAGTTTCGGCCTTTCAAGGGGAGCACCGGGCGGCGGCCTCAGGAGAGCAACGGGACGGGCTGTTGTCAGAAGGCAGAGGGGGTCGTGCCCGCAACTCCTTTAAGTTTTTGTCGGATTCCCCGGGCTCCTGGTCAGGTGTCGAAGTACTTGGCAAGAGTTACTGACCCCAAAAAATTTTGCTGTCCTGATGCGCATAGCATTCGGTTGTGTGAATGTGGTATGAATTGAGTTAGTTTCTGTTCCGATGGACTTTGCCATCACGCTGGTTTTGAAATGTGGTTTGTTGAAGAGGTGATGTTGGGCACGCTACGGTGTAAAAAAAGCTTTGGATGGTCGGGAAAAGGGACTGAAACAGTCGCGTATGCACAAAGTGGTACAGGTCCATTTACCATAATTTTTCTGGCTTTATATTATTCAAGTCAAGTCATATTCAAGTCAAGTGATTAATAGCAACATTTTAAAGCTACAGTGAGCAATTTATTTCTGCATACTTACACAGATGAGTCAATTCTGAAGACATTTTCGGCCTCCTTAGATAGATCCTTAAATTCATACAGATACAAAGCTATATACATGCACCTACACATTAGAGATAAATTATTTCTTTAAGTTGAGTGGCAACAACATTTAGTTTGAAGATGGTTGGTACCCAGCCAGTCTCTGGTCCAGTCTTGGCTACGAAGTGAGCTCATGAAGACCACGCCAGAAAATTCAAAATTAGACTTAAAATTAAGTTTAGTTTTCATGCACTGAAAGTAAAATGTTATGAGATGACGATTTACACCTTAATTATTATTTAAAGATGCACCTACATCGGGCAGTCTGCTGTGTCAAACATCAGTCGTGGATTCACTGAACGAAGATAAAATATGACTGAACTGTTTCTTTAACATGCCATGTACATTAAAAGACATTGTTTTTTTTATAATAAAGACACACAGCAATGTATAATGTATCCTCTTGAATTAATCAAGTAATGCCTTGTATTAGCATAACTCTGAAGATACTAGAAATATGTGTTTATCGGTGCCTAAGAGGACTTTGTAGTGGCTGCAGTTAATTTCTAGCTCACATGTGATAAGGATATAAAACAAAGAAATGTTCCAATCTCTGAGTAACAGTTCTGGCTTCACTAAATGACTAAGACCTTTTTAAATATTTAGTAAACTGATAAAAATCATTAATGTTTTTCATTTACCTTCAGGTTGTATCATGGCGGCTTCCATGCAGTTGTCTGAAAGTAAGAAATCCTTTGAACTTCATTCAAAAATAAGTTGGTTGGTCAGAACCAAACTGCATTAACAAAATGTACTTTTATGTAATTAAACTCAAGAATGTCAATAAAATGTTGTAACGCAGTCTGTAGCGTCACTGATTGAACGGACTGTGTAAATGCAGCTGAACATATGTTACTCGTGTGGGGACACTGTTGCATTATGGGGACCAATTGCATGGACGTGGTGGCATTGCGGGGACACAGTCACATTGTGGGGGACGTGGTCGCATTGCTGGGACAAAGTGACATTGCGGGGACGCAGTCACATTGGGGGAACACAGTCACATTGCAGGGACACAGCCACATTGCGGGGATACATTCACATTGCGGTGACACAGTCACACTTGATGTTCTCTTGTAATGTAAACATTTTTTTCTTGCACAGTTGGGTACTGAGTAATTGTTTGATTATCCTCTGACCTATAGTAATATTAGATTGGGTGTATAACGGAGGACATTTTATAATTTTTATTTACTAACGACAATAATACCAAATACTTTGTACAAAATGCTGAACATATGTTACTTGTGTGGGGACACGGTTGCATTGTAGGGACCCATTGTGGGGACGTGGTGGCATTGCGGGGACACAGTCACATTGGGGCGACACAGTCGCATTGCATTATTTTTATTGATGTATTTTTTCATTTTATCTGTCATCTGGATTGTTCAGTCTTAGCTGTGATTTTCTGAAGTTACAATGCTGGTAAATTTGTATTTTCTACTAACATTTACAGCCTACCCCATTCTTCACCTGCCCCTGGTCTTGCCCTTAGTGTAACCCGTGTGTATATACTTCCCTGTTTTCTTTGTTCCTTACCAGATTGTCTTTGTTCTGTCATTATTGCTTTCTAGCATTTGTCTAGTGACTGTTTTCTTTGTTTTCCTGTTTATGGACTTTGTCTGGATATGTGTGCTGTTGCTGGACTGATTTCCTGTGTATGACTGCATTGTTCTCCAGTAAGGACTTTTTGAATAAGTTTCTCTTTATTCAGAAATTGTTCCAAAAGTAACAAAAGCTGTGAGATAAATGTAGTGAAGATACTTTGTGTATACAGGTCAATTTTATTTATGTATCCCAATAACACAAATAACAGTCTGTACAGCATGCAACACCCTCTATTCTTAGACCCTTGATTCAAATCAGAAAAGAAGATATATGAGTCCTGTGGGTTCATGGTTCTTTTTTAGTGCAAACAGTACAGTCTGTTCACCTGTCCCATCAGCATTTACAGATATTTCCAGAGTGTAGCCTTTGAAATGTAGTTCTTCACAAGATGATGTCAAATGAACACGTGCTGTAAAGCCCACGATAAGATAGATAGATAAATCTCTCAATGCATCTGTGAATGTAATATAAACTTAAAAATCAGACACCATGCTTTATATCCTTTATTGAACAATAAATTATGTTACACAACTGGCACAGTTACTTACACCCATGAACTAAGGTCAGAGAGCTGCTCAACAAGATCAGAGATATAACAGAGAAGAACGGAGGAAGCCATTACACCACTGAAATGTTCCAAGCAGCAGAGAAGGTGATTGAAGAAAGGAAATAACAAACCCTGAAAGAGAAAGAAGAGGAAATGCGCAAAGAGTGGGAGGAACTGGAGAAGACAATGAAGGAAGAGTATGAGCAACAAATGAGTGAAATGAAGAATGACATGGACAAGATGAAGTTAAAGGAGAACTTAGAAAGAGAGTTGGAGGCAAAAATAAGAGAAATGAGAAAAAGTCACGAAATGCAGGCTGGACAGGAATATACATATCATATATTATACAATTATCCGTCTGTATTTTTTTGACAATCATACAATTGTCTGTTCTGACAAATTCAGTGTTTTTCTTCTCCCTGATTCTTATTCTATTTGCTTTGGTTGTTTGAATTGCTTACGTTAATGTAGAACGAAGAGTTATAGGCCTACTGTGTATATTTCTAAAGTTTTCCTAGATGCCTTAAAATCAAGAAGGCCTCATGAACCCCCATAAAGCTTTGGCAACCCATAGTGGGGGTCCCGACCCCCAAATTGGGAGCCACTGTCTTAAAACCCATGGTGGTTTATTCCTGCAATGTATGTACTTTATTTTTATATGCAAGGGAAAACATTCCTTGGTGAGAGAATATCTTAAAAATGAGCCTTCACATTTCTTATCTGAAAAGGGCAACCTTCAGTAAACATGAATCACATAAGGGTATATGGAATTACTCTAATTATTGCACATTATCTTCTACTAGTACATGCTATATTATAAGTGAACTCCTGAACTCATTGTAGTCCATTGTATTGCCTCTGTCATCCATGTTGAATGTTGAATAAATCATATCCCACTCTCCATCCATCTTTTAAAATGACAGGAAATGTTTGTTACCAGCGTAAAACAGGAAAAAACAGACATGACTAACGGGATGTTACAACTTTACAGATTCAAAATATAAGTACAAAATATAAACAACTAATAAATGATGATGTTCATGGCAATTGTTCTACGGTTAGAGTCATTCAAGCCTTACCTTTCAGTCCAATACAGTACAGTGTACAGAATTGAAGTGTTTTACACAACTGCAGATTAATAATATCTGATCTACCCCTCAGAACTGACCAGATACAACAATGAGGAGATCAGGATTGTGTTGGTGGGGAAGACTGGAGTTGGGAAGAGCGCCACAGGAAACACCATTCTGGGAACACAGTACATTAAATCAGAGTTCTCCCCTAAATCTTTGACTACACTCTAAAAAGGCAGATGGTGAGGTGGATGGACAAAAGGTTTCTGTCATCGACACTCCAGGTCTGTTTGACACCAGAACTGATGAAGAGAAAACAGTTAAAGATATTGTCCAGTGCATTTCTTATGTTTCTCCTGGACCCCACATCTTCGTGGTTGTCATCAAACTGGGCAGATACACAGAGGAAGAAAAGAAGACTGTGCAGAAGATTCAAGATATCTTTGGAAAGGAAGCAGACAAATACAGCATGGTTCTCTTTACCCATGGTGACCTGCTCAAAGGGAAACCGATTGAAGAGTTCTTGGAGGAAAGTGAAGAGCTGCAGGAACTTGTGGCCAAATGTAACGGCCAGTACCACGTCTTCAATAACGACCTGAAGGATCGTTCTCAGGTCAGAGAGCTGCTCAACAAGATCAGAGATATAACAGAGAAGAATGGAGGAAACCATTACACCAAGGAAATGCACAAAGGGTGATCAAAGACAAGAAAAAGCAAATCCAGAGGGAGAAACATGAGCAAATGCGCAAAGAACTGGAGAGACTCGAGAAGAAAATAATGGAAACACAGAAAGTGGATTGTACTTTCTCCGGCCTCTCTCCTTGGGTGCCCCCACATTCAGGTCTCTTTTCCTGGGTGCTTTGCCCCTCAAATCTCTCTCCTGGGTCCTTTTCCCTTTATGCCACTATAGACCCCTGATGGTAGGAGGATGTATCGTATTTTCTTTCAGAGGTCAATATAGATAAATGTGCAGATCCAAGTTCATTAAATATCACATAATGACAAATGTAATAAACTATAAAGATATCATGAAAACTTCTGATGAAACTTGATTTGATGCACCTCTCTCCAGGACGTTTGTCAGTGCCCTCCAAAACTGATAAGAACCCACTGTCATGAAAATTAGGAGAGAGAGAGAGAGAGAGAGAGTGAGTATTAGTATCAGATTTTTCTTTTAAGACATCTGCCTGCTCTGGCAATTGTATCTGGTTTAAGGTTCAGAAGAGATATTGTTTTTACGTAAAAGAAACTAACATGACTCAAAGGCTACAATCTATATGTGCACACAATGCTGATGGGAGGGGTGAACCTGGATGGCGGTTAACACACGGAAATGCAGGACGACTGGATATTCAAGCTATGCCAGATCAAAATAAAATGGAACTCTGAAAACCAATGGCAAAAAACCTACACTAAAATTAATTTAACAATATCTTTTCCTTCAATTATGGATATTTTAACACAAATAAAAACAGTATAATTCATATCCCAAATGTATTAGTTACATTTGAAAGGGTTAGCTGTTGGGGTTTGTAATAGCATATAAGTGTATACATACATACATATCAACCGTCATCAACCCTCTGCCTGCTCCAGTAGTGTAAGGCCTTAACATATTGGAGTGTTCCTGACTCTTACTTTAGTGTAGTATTCTGTTTTTGTTTGTTTGCTACATCTAATGATAAAATGTAGATGTGGGAATTAGAAATACACAACGTCTGTTCATTCGAGCTACCAGGTTGGTAGAGCAAGCCCGGGTACAATGTTTTTCTTCCTTATCAATGAAACCCTTTTATTTCTATGGGAGTAAAAGTAAAAACACTGTATCACAGTGGTGGTGAAGGTCAAACTCAGAAGTTTTTAAAGCAATATTTGTTGAACTGCTGACTGTGTTTGGAGCACAGATGTTAGTTTGACATGAACTGAGACTAGAGCCTTGGTCACACTACAAGACTTTCATAGTTGTGGAATCTTTGTACCTTCCAGACTACAAAACCTGTCTTGTGATTGGGAGTCTTGACGTTGATGTGGTTTTCACGTTGAATGATTGATCAGCAACAGACTGACACTACAAGATCTTTCACAAACAGTGTGTAATTTTACTCATTATCAGTTTAAATTTATCTACAAGCTGCCTGCACTTCTTTTAAGAAATAAAACATTTAACAATTCCTAACGTGTCTATAAAACATACTACCCTAGAGCATCAATATTATCAACATCAACATTGTCCATAGAGATAAACTGTATTCTATACAAACTGTGTGTTGTGTCACAATGTGATCCTCCTCATGGTAGCATGCCCCAAATTACTAAATAGTCATTGAGTGGAAAATCAGGGCTAAAATCACGTAGTGTGAACTAACTATAAGAACTACTAGTCAAAGGCCACACTATATGTGCAGTGATTCTTGGCAATTTAAAAGAGCTGGTGTTATTTCCTGCAAATGCTGATGGGAGGGGTGAACAGGGTTTGCTGTTTGCAGTTGACAAAAGGAACCACAGAAATGTAGGATGACTGGATATTCAAGCTGTGCCAGATTTATAAAAATAAAATGGGACAATCAAGGGTGTAAATCATTGCTGTCAATCATTGAACAGTTAGATTAAAACACAACACATGAAAGTAGAAACTAAAATGGAAATAAAATGGCAGCTCAAACTAAATGCTCCAAATTGTTGAACCAAAAAGTGGACAGTGGGACCTTAAGTGGAAACCTAAAGCTTTAATATGAAACATTTCGTAATAAACACTAGACCTATGCAATATATGTTGCTGAGTTGTGTACTCACATTATCCCAAATGAGTTTCACTGGTCACCTTTAAGTGGTGTCATATCCCCTTTTTGCATGCGTCAGCGTTGTGGTTGTCTGCCAGAGGCTGTCATATAATCATCAGTGTAGCAGAGTGAAAATACTCCGACTAGCCATTACCATTACCCCAATTATATCTTATTTAAGTTTTATCACTGTTTTATTGTCAATGTATTTTCTCATTCTTTGCATTTCACCATGGTGATTAGTTTTTCTGTATTTATTTAACTTTTCTGTATTAACTGTTTATTATCATATTTCATGCTGTGGCCCCTCCCTTATGGAGCCCCTGTGGTTTTTATAGTTGGATGTCAGCTCCAACTCCAGCTCCAACATTCAGTCCTCTGGCATATCTGGCAATCCGGGAGTCAGTGAGCTTGTTTTGAATGACAACTGGCACTATATTAGTCCATCCCCAGTTAGGGCTGGCACTAGTTGAACAGGTTTGCTGTTTGCAGTTTGCAGAAAGGACTATGGAAATGCAGGAAGGCTGAATATTCAAGTTGTGCTTATAAAGATGAAGTGGGGCAATCAAAGCTGTGAATAAGGAAAACATATAAGAGTAGAAAAATGAGTCTGAAAAGAAATAGGAAAGTTAACCAAAAGATGGTCAGCTGTATTTTAATGTAACCTATAAAACACCCTGACATTAGTAAATATGAAGGGTTTTAAACACATACATTCCCAGTTAGAGTTCATTGATGAAACATCCTACTGCAGCAGGACCTTAAACACAGTGTTCAATGCACTTTGACGTCAGCAGTGTTTTATAGGTGTGGCTTGTTGCATGAAGTCCTCATATAAAGACGTGTTTACTTCAGTTCAGCAACAGAGCAGCTCTTCTCTCCATAACTCAACTATGGCCAGCAACACTGGCAGAAATGGTAAGTAAATAACCTAGAATGATTATAACTTGTGTCTGAATATAGCAATGAACCAATATCAAGTTGTAAAGGCGGCAGCTTGAATTGAACAAGAAGCATTTTCCAAACACCTGTCTGTACACTGTCTGCATTATACAGACAGAGGTGTTATTGAGCCTATAGCCAATAACACAGAGAACATAGCCGACAATGGACTGTTTGCACTGCACACATTCTGAAATATATTAGCAGGAAGCTCACAGGTGTTTTTTTCCTGCTGTGACAAGTTAAAATGTCTGCTGTCTGCAACCAGTGCATCGTGTTAAGATAAAATAATAATCTTTTGTTTCCCTCCTGTGTGTGTGTGTGTGTGTGTGTGTGGGCGTGGGCTCCCTTCCTCAGTCTGGCTCCTGGCTCTGACTTTCACTGCTCACCTGCTCGTCATCAGTAATCAGCTGACCAGCCCGCCATCAGGCAATCCCCACTCCTCTGAACACAGCACTGAGGGCCGGTCAACAAGGGGTCACGGTAGCCCACCCCTCACGGTTTGTTCTTTTCTTTAAGCTACTTTGTTTTTCCCTGTCAGTCTAGTTGGCCTGTTGTAGTGTGTTTGCCTGCCTGTTGGTCATGAGGTTTCCTCCTGTTTTCTCTGTCTCCAGGATCACCAACCCGCTGCACCATCCTGCCAAGACCGCAGCCAGCTCTCATCCACGGGATGCACTGGACACCTGCTGGATTCTTCCCCCTCATCTCACTGTAAGTGTTTTCACAGTATTACGTAGTCTCAAGTGTTTCTTACTGTATAGGCTGTGTACAGTATGTTACTGTAGATTTTTCTGGGAAAATATTACTGGAATCTAAATACAGTAATACTAACTTACAGCAAAACCATTTGGTTTTATTGTAGGTTTTGACATCAGATCTCAGGATATTTTCCTTGTTTGTTGATTTTCAGGGGTCTCCTCAGAACCGACCAGATACAACAACGAGGAGATCAGGATTGTGTTGGTGGGGAAGACTGGAGTTGGGAAGAGTGCCACAGGAAACACCATTCTTGGAAAACAGAGCTTTAAATCAGAGTTCTCCCCAAAATCTGTGACTGAACACTGTGCTAAGGCCCGTGGTGAGGTGGATGGACAAAAGGTTGCTGTTATTGACACTCCAGGTGTGTTTGACACCAGAACTGATGAAAAGAATATAACTAAAGATATTGCCCAGAGCATTTCTTATGCTTCTCCTGGACCCCACATCTTCCTGGTCGTCATCAGACTGGGCAGATTCACAGAGGAAGAGAAGAAAACTGTGCAGAAATCAGAGACTCTGTTGGAAAGGAAGCAGACAAATACAGCATGGTTCTCTTTACCCATGGTGACCTGCTCAAAGGGAAACCGATTGGAAGAGTTCTTGGAGGAAAGTGAAGAGCTGCAGGAACTTGTGGCCAAATGTAACGCTACCACGTCTTCAATAACGACCTGAAGGATCGTACTCAGGTCAGAGTGCTGCTCAACAAGATCAGAATTATAACAGAGAAGAATGGAGGAAGCCATTACACCACTGAAATGTTCCAAGCAGCAGAGAAAGCGATTGAAGAGGAGAAACAACGAATCCTGAAAGAGAAAGAAGAGGAAATGCGCAAAGAGCGGGAGGAAGTGGAGAAGAAAATAAAAGAAAAGTATGAGAAACAACTGAGGGAAGCAAAGTCTGACAGCGAGAGGGAGAAGTTATGGGAAGCTCATGACAGAGAAATGGACGAGAAAATAAAAAACATGAAAGAAGAGCACAAAAGGTCGGCTAGAAGGGAAGCTGAAAACAGTGATTCAGTATTCGACACGATAATGAACTTAATAATTTTTGTTATTAAAAAAGTGGCATCCTTTGTTTTAGACAAAAATTGAGCTGGTTTGCATCAGAACTTTTCACTCTCTGATGTTTGGATGCAACAGCAGATTTATCAACTGTTCTGACTTCTTGTAAATCTTCACAGTCCTTTGTGTGATTTTATTGTGATCAGTTAGTCCAAAATTGACCAAATAGACCTATAAATGTTCATACATGTCACAGATTGTCAAGAACAAACATGTGAAAGTGATTATGTAACAAACCTGAATAATTCTTGCAGACATTGAGTGTGTTATGAGTGTCCATGTATTGTTTAATAAAGGATCTAAAGAATAGCTTGCTTATTTTTTTACAGTCAAAGAATACTCACAAGCCAAATCTGGACTGTGAGAGTTATTGGTCACTGTAATCATTCCTTCGGTTTAAAGCAATCCTGTGTAAGTGATAGGGGACAAAATCCACAATCCATGTAAAAATGTATTTCAACCTTCAGAAGAAGCAAATATAACGCTTCAGCAGATTGAGTTTATGTCTACAGAAATAAAAGAAACAACACATGAAGTTTTATAACTAGGTTCGGGAACAAAGACCACGCCCCGAACTCATCTCATTTCCGCTCAAAACATATTTAAGCACACCTTATCCGTTCACTCCCTCCTTGACTAATTTTCTACAACGTCAGAACCGAAATACGAAACGAAAGCAATACCTAAAATCATGGAGAACGAAATCATACTCAACCCGTCAGACAGCAAATTGTTTGACGACATCCCTGAGTCCTCTCCTTCACCTACCATCCCTCCTCGTCAGCCAGCCCGGAGCCACTCAACAATCCATGCTTGTCCACCGGCCTGGGTCCACCGGCGGCTCCAACACACCCACCGCTCCAGGGGAAGATCTCGTGTCCGGCATCCGACCGACACTCCTTCCTCCAGCCGCTCCGGGCGAAGCCTCAGCGACCCGGCCTCACCTCGCCACCTCGCCGATTGTCCCTAGGCTCAAAACATCTCGGAGTGGACGGTCGTTCGCCTGAAACGCGCCCTCACCTAGTGGAAAATAACCTTCCACAACACCGACAATAAGGCGAAACTGTTCCAACTCTTCACGGACTCCCAGCAGAGCAGCACCCCACATTGCAGAATTCCACGGCCACTTCTGTGTTCACAGCCTCACGCCTGCGGCAGCGCCAATGACATCATCACGCACCCAGCCCAGCCTCCCTCATCAGCCCTCCCAGAGGGCCAGGTCGTACTGAACCCAGAGCCTGCATTT
>NW_023339796.1:1563444-1566026 GCF_004916995.1 Morone saxatilis | reverse complement strand
TTAACTCTTTGTTTCATCAGTTCTGGTGTCAAACAGACCTGGAGTGTCGATAACAGCAACCTTTTGTCCGTTCACCTCACCTCACCTACACCGAGTGTAGTCAAAGATTTAAGGGAGAACTCTGATTTAAAGTACTGTGTTCCCAGAACGGTGTTTCCTGTGGTGCTCTTCCCAACTCCAGTCTTCCCCACCATCACAATCCTGATCTCCTCATTGCTGTATCTGGTCATATCTAAGGGGTAGATCAGATATTATTAATCTGCAGTTGTGTTAATCACTTTATGTCTGTGTACTGTATTGTATTGAACTAAAAAGTAAGGCTGTGGACCTTAACTTTAACCATTTTTATAATAATCCTAACCATACCACAATTGCCATCACCCAGGTGGTCATAAAGCTATGGCTGATTGGTGTATGTTATATAATAATCAGTCTATATGTTTTGGGTGTTGTGTTTATAATGCTTATATGCATAATAACGTCAATATGGTGTGCTCGTTTACTGGTTATCATCATTTTTTGTATTTGTCATTGTGTGCTGTCACCAGTTTGGTCAAGTCTAGATTAGTAGACTAGTAGTACTAGACTAGATACTAGTGATAGACTAGTATTTAGTCTATCACTGTCTTAGCCTTGCTATAAGCTGGTCTGCTGCTGAGCTGAAGAAGTCTGTCTGCAACAATGCTTCCTCATATAAGCCAACCTTGTTCCCCCCTCCCACCAGCATTTACAGGAAATGCCACCATTTATTTTACACATACTCTCTGCAGCCAACCCTGTTCACCCCCCCTAAACAACAGCACACACACACATCCACTCCAGACAACAGCAAATCAGACTACTGCTATGTTACTAAACTCCCATCCTTTAAACCTCTTAAAAGCTTTAAATCAGCACCACGGACAGAGGCAGAAGTGTCAGATTTATCCACACTAATATGAAGAATGATTTAGACTTCTACATTGGAGGGTGGAAGCAGGAACTACACCTTCAGTTCCAGTTTTCAGTTTTCCATTAAACAAGCATTTGTCGTCTAAACTGAAGTTAGGCAGCTGAGCTGGGTGTGTTTGAGATGCATGCTTTGTGCGGATTCAGCCTGGCAGCGCACAAACACACTGGAACAATTTAAACAATTCCTAAGAAAACAGTTGTTTGTGTTGACCTAACGTTATCACGTTTTACTGTTAATGTGATCATGGTGGGTTATTGTGTGTGGGTTTTGGCAGACAGCTGCTGTCCCACACACAGTCGCTGCTGTAAATCAGAATGTTGATTTATAATTTGAAGTGGTACTGGCCATTGCAACTGGCCACAAGTTCCTGCAAGTCTTTACTTTTTGTCAAGAGCTTCTCAATCGGTTTCCCTTTGAGCTGGTCACCATGGGTAAAGAAACCCATGCTGTATTTGTGTGCTTCCTCTCCAAAGAAGCACTTTTTGCTGTGGCACTCTATCCAAATACGGTCTTCCCCACCAACAGAATCCTGATCTCTTCATTGTTGGTCAGTTCTGATGAGATGGCAGAAAAAACAAACAAATATTAAGCACTCCGTGTTGATCACATCTCCACATTTGTCCCTTTAACAAAACTGTATTTGTATTGATATTTCAGGAATGCCTGTCATGAATTAAAGGATGGGAGTTTCATGGTTTTGGATAGCTGGGTGTCTGTGTGCTAACACAAAAGTCCCCAAAGTCCCCCAAAGCTCGATTGATGAAAAACGAGAAACTGGAACTGAAAGTAAAATTCTTGCTTCCATCATCCAAAGTATTGTCCATTTAAAATAAAGGTTGGAATTTCCTGTAAATGCTGGTAGGAGGGGGTGGGGGTTGAGGCAGAGTGTACCTGCTCTGTATTCTTTTCCATTTCAAATAAAGGAGTGCATTTCTTGTAAATGCTGATGGGAGGGGGGGACAGGGTTGGCTAATATAAGGAAGCATTGTTGCAGACAGACTTCACCTCTTCAGCTCAGCAGCAGACCAGCTCTTCACCTCTTCAGCTCAGCAGCAGAGCAGCTCTTCACTTCTTCAGCTCAGCAGCAGACCAGCTCTTCACTCTATAATCCAGCTATGACCAGCAAATATGACAAACATGGTGAGTTATTAAAACCTATTTATAATGTTGCTTAAAATATGTATCTGAAAATGCATTCATGAGTGGACAGCATGTCATAAAATTCAACTGTTTAAAGGGGAAGTGCTTTAGTGGAAAAACTGAATATTATCTCCAGCATGTTTTGGGAGCTTGGGAGATACCTTGCCACTCTCACTCTCACGCATTTTGTTTTTTGAGCTGTAAACTGAATTATATGATAATAGACGTTATTACTAAATTTATGAAAATCTGCATTTTGTGGGTTAAAAATCACAACGTGCACTCTACTGTTATCACCCTGTGCTTTTTAAGGCAAATGCTGAAAGAGAGTCAACTGCTCAACAGCTCGCTATTAGTGCTACTGTGGTCAGTCTAGCCCCATGACAAAAAAATCTAATTGGGCCCCCTCTGCGCAGCTGTTGTCACCACATCTCTAGGACCTAACTGTCCCATCAAAAGCTTTACATAACTCTAATTAAAGGCTTGCAAC
>NW_023339796.1:1562605-1563344 GCF_004916995.1 Morone saxatilis | reverse complement strand
CTGAGCTGAAGAAGTGAAGAGCTGGTCTGCTGCTGAGCTGAAGAGGTGAAGTCTGTCTACAACAACCCTTCCTTATACAAGCCAACCCTGTCCCCTCCCCTCCCCTCCCCTCCCTCCCACCAGCATTTAGAGGAAATTCCTCCATTCGTTTTAGATGTAAAAGAATACAGAGCAGGTAAACTCTGCCACAAACCCTGTTCCCCCTCCCAGACAACAGCAAAGACCACTGCTGTGTTACTAAACTCCCATCCTTTAACCTCTTAGAAAACTGTTGTACAGTGTAATAAAGCTGATAATTAACGAGTCGTGCTTTATTAATATCATTCAGAGTTTGAGTCTATAAAGACTATTTTCATTGTTTAATAAAGGGAAGTTCTTGTGCAGTTTAAAGTAACTGGAGTATCAAACAGAACCTGGTGGAAGCTTTAAAAGAAAACAGAGTTTTACACACAATATTGTTTCATTGATTATATTTGAATGAATGTAACTGCAACACATTAACTGTCCCCTGTTGCCACCGAGCTGCACTCCTGTATGGGCACAGACATTGTACAATAGCGCCCTCCAGTGGTCAGGAAGCACTGTACAGTTTGAGGAGGACAATATCTTAATGAGAAAAAGTTAAATTAGAAGGTGATTAACATTCTTTTAAAATTCTACGTAGAAATTATGAATAGAATCATTGGAACAGGTGGAGGAGGCACCTACTGTGAAACACCTCCTAAAACCAGATATAAAA
>NW_023339796.1:1560636-1562596 GCF_004916995.1 Morone saxatilis | reverse complement strand
ATATTTGTAATACTGTCAGATGAAATACACTTATTGAATCGGCTTCCAGACCTGAAATACAGAATTAGAATCAGGTTCATTGCATACAAATAGATAATACAGTATTTACAATACAGAATATGGGTATATTAAGTATAAAAATGATATGTACATAATGTCAGAGTCAGAGACTTTGGACTTTGTTAATGAGGCCAACTGGCAGGCTTTTGGATGGTTCCTTTATACCGTAGACTGGGTGAATACTGAGTTCTGCTGGGTGTCCATTAATACCTGATGTTCAATGAAACTGTCTGTTCACCGTTCTAAATTAAATCTTGCCCCATATCATAATAATAATGAAAACTGAAATGAATGCAAACTAAAGTACATCAATCCCTTCGGAAACTAACTGAAACTAAAAGGAATTGAAAACAATAATAAAAAAGAACTTAAAATACAGCCTTAAATGAGGTTGCTATTTGACAAAGTTACAGTTTTATTGTGTGAAACTCCCTCTCAGTGACAGAGTCCAGGGAAACACAAGGAGGGAATTCCTTATCTAAAATACTAGAGAAAGACACATACTGTAACTCAGACTGCTTTAGTCTTATATTAGCTTCGGCTCAACTTTAGTATTACTTTTTAAGAATGGATATCTTCACAGTCAGTATGGAGAGGAGGAATGATTACCAATCAAATGCAATCAGTGACTCTTTCACTATCTGGATATATTTAAAGTCTACTTAAACATTGTTCCTTTAAACCACAGTCAAAAAAGAAACCTAAACATGAGAAAGATTTGTTATTGTGAATGTAAACTATACTCTATGTTATTAACATGTTCTTGTATCTGATTGATAACAATCTGTGGTACTACTAAAACTTTACTGATCATCTTGTACATTTATTAATATTAACACCAGTGAGGTTTGCTTTATTTGACATTATGAAGCAGAGGACATTACAGCACACACAGGATGTTAAAGATGATACAGTGTCCACTTCAAATGTCTAAATCATCAACAGCAAAACAATTACAGGATAAAATGATAAATAACTTCAAGCTAAAACATCAAGCTTACATTTCCACATTGGATATAAGTACCGTATGTATTTTAGGTATAAAGGAACCTTTTTCCAGTTCCTGGTACCATAGAACCTAAAAAAACAGGAACTTGAATTGACATCCAACCTCTGCAAGCACAAATCAGCAGTTCTCTGGCAGACATGATTTCCCCCTACCCTACAAAATGATGGTACAATGGTTTTTGGCGCTGGTGGTATAAATATTGTGTACCACACTGAGTTGTACTGTATGGATTAAACCCTCAAAGGTAATCAACCAAGCTGTTGGGATGACTGTTTGCGTTGTGTAGTTCCGTATCTATCTATATCTATATAGTAGTTTTCATTATTAGTTCATTCACACACACACACGCACACACACACACACACAGTGGATTCACTGGAAAAGAAGCAGTATGTATCCAGCTCCCAAATCCCATTTATCAGAGCTGTACTAAGGTACAAAGATCTCCTTGTTATTGTGGTAGGTTGTATTGCTCAGGATTGTATTGTAGTCAGCTGTTCTAGGTTGAGACCAGAAGACTGAAAAACAAGAATGAACAATTCATGTTCTATTCATAAATAAATTGGTCAGTGCAGTTCCAGAAGACCTTTTGCATGCTGTAACCCTTTAAGACAGTAAAAACTGGTCAAGTTAGGGCCACAGTGTGCTTCAAAAGAAGTTCTTGTTGGAGCCTTTAACTGAAAACCCTTCCACCCCATCAGAACAACTTTAGTGTGACAATGTATGAAGGTGATAGGTGTCAGCAGGTTCTCTGTAAAGCCCGGTCTATACTGGACTGTATAAACCACCTCTTGCACCTTGAGCTTAAAACTCTTCCATCGTGCCATAGGTTTAGAGCACCAAGGTTCAAGTGCAATAGGAGTAAAAACTCCTTTGTGCAATAACCCTGCT
>NW_023339796.1:1557531-1560536 GCF_004916995.1 Morone saxatilis | reverse complement strand
CTTTGTGCAATAACCCTGCTTAATTTCCACATGTAACTTTATTTTAGCATCTTGCACATGTAAGTTTAGTTTTGTTGTTGTTGTATTACTGTGTTCAGTATATTGTAGGAACAGGAAACATTTATTTTATTCCTGTAAATTACTTGTTTTTTTTCCTTTACTGTGATACCTGGGTTAGGGTTAGGATTATTACTGATGCATTACTGTGTAGCTAGCTGTTTAATGTCATTCACTACTTTACTACTTTATATAATGCTGGGTTGTTTTATCTTATACTATTCATGATATTTAATAATTGATTGAATTGGAGGATCATTCTCTGAGGAGCTATTAAGGAGGATCTATTGGATATCAGTTGTTTGGTTGGATGCTGATCGGACTCAGTGCCTTTTAATATAATCATATCACATACATAGTCAGAGACAGTAAGAAATACTTTTTACATAATTTATTGTCATTTCCATTCAGTCACATGGAGCTGATAATCTCTGAGTCGGGTTTGATATAAGTTATATTCAATTTAAACATTTGAAACATTTAACCTAATCAATATTTTTAATGTTCAAAAGACAACACAATCATATTCTAAGTTATTCAATTATGAAATCACAATCACAATAAAAATGTGTTTATGTGTTTAGTTCACATGCTGATTTATACAATGATCCTAAATGGAAAAGTACTGACAGCAGTTTGTGTCTTTGAGCCCTTAAATTCAGACGAGAGGACCTTAAGATTTTGCGTAATGTAATTTTACTCTTACTTACCTATGAATTACACTATGCCAAATCCTAATTCGTTACTGATTACAATTTAATTTCTATCCAATTATTAGGTAAGTAATTTTACCTATTCATCTAATTACAAATTTCCTCTAAAAATGTTTGACTTTTAATGCTCCTTTTACTTTCCTTTCTTAACTTTTATTTGTGAAATATGTAAGTATTATTTACATTGGGCTTCTTTTTAGTCAATAAAAAAATGAACATAAGGTTACAAAACATAAAACAGTTTCAAACAACAGCACCTTTATGATGTTACTAAACAGAGATGGAAGGATTCAACTTAAAATGGTCTCCACAGACAGTACACCGCCTTGTGCATTAACGTAACAATTACAAATAACAAACATTGCACCCAAATCACTGCTGTCAAAAATACTACTAGAAAAATTTGTCCGAGTGAAAGCTAAAACAGTTTTAAATTAAAACACCTTGCCTCTCAACTGAAAATTAAAATTACATCACAGAGACCCAACATTTCCCACCATGAGCAAGCATCTGGCAACAGCGGCAAGGAAAAACGTCCTTTTAAGAGGCGGAAACCTTTAACAGATTTAGAGATTCAGAGCAGGTTAAGGGGAAAGAGTCCGGGATTCACGTCAACATGTTAGTAACAAAGCACTTTATGGTTAAAGTTAGGAAAGATTTGGCAAAAATTTGCATTAAATGTGCATAAAAATTTTTATGTCTTGAGTCACAGTTGACTTTTGAATAATACTGTAGTCACTACAAGTGGGCAAGATTGCCAGTTGTCAGTGAACATTTTACTGATATGTTCAGTATTAACATTTTTGCGTGCCAGCTACATTAACTAACAACATTTCCTTATTACATCATTATGTTACGCACTGTAGGCTAACGATGGCGCGCTGAAGAAGGTCTTTGGATTCTTTGGGAACCCAGACCAGAGGCTCTATGTGGATGTGCTCCTCACACTGTCAGTTCTACAATGTCCACAAAGACCAGTGAAGTTTAAGTTACACATAAATTCAGAATTTTCACGTAGATGTTGAAAGAATTCATAATATTATTCTGTCTAGTTCTTTTCTCTCCCTCTGGCCACTGGAGGGAGCTACTGTACAATACTTGGTGGAACAGAAATAACATTGTGTTATTATTCTTTATAGACTCTGAATGATGTCAGTAAAGAACCACTTATTTATTAATCATTTTGTGATCATCGTATCAACATAAGATGACAGTCTGTGGCACTACTCAACTTTTTACTTTCAATTTATTGATCGTCTTGTACATTTATTAATATTAACTTATTTATTAACTGACTTCTGCAAAGCCACAATCATAAAACTCATTACTATTTAATTTCTGTCAGCACATACTGTGGAATATGTTTACATTACATTTACTTTGTATACAGGCTCTTTTCTTATAATCTTATTATATTTCTGTTTCATTTTTTAATTTTTACTTTACTTACTTACATGTATATACCTATACATACATTTCTATTCTATGTATTGTGTTAGATATTGTAATATAAGTATTATTACTGTTTTTTAACGTGTGAGTAGAACAACTCTTAACAAACAGATTTTCAGATTTTTGATTAACACCAGTGAGGTTTGCTTTATTTGACATTATGAAGGAGAGGACATTGAAGCACACATGAGATGTTACAAATGACACAATGTCTACAAAGTCAATGACACATTTCAACTGTGGTCCCTGACGTAAAGGCAGTGGGTGTCCACAAAGTGACCTAGTGACATCAAACACAACAAACCAACACGTTCAATGTGTAAATTAATAAAACCAAGTATGTGATCAGTCCATAGCCTGAGAGGTCACAGGTCATAACAGTAGGCAACCAGGTTCAGTTCTAGAGTCAGCTAGTATTCTGGGTCCCTGGGACTCTTGTCTATGCCATAGCTGCTGTGATGAGGGTTATTATGAGTTCACCCTACCCTGCAAAAGTGTTTTTAGATTCTAAAATTCTGGTCAGACTTTGTTTATGAAATGAGAAAAGATAAAATAGATATCCAAATCCACAAAATCCATTAGCATTATTATGTGGAGCTCATATCAAATGTTAAAATCTTAATTTTTTAAACCAATTTTTATTTAATAAAATGCTCATTCAGTAACTGTTATTACAAATCAAGCCCAATGAGTAAACCAAGACTGGAATGTGAACACTATTTAAGTAAAAAAAAACAGCCTTAAAGAAGCACTTCACCCCTGGAAACATTAATCTTTATTGAA
>NW_023339796.1:1552909-1557431 GCF_004916995.1 Morone saxatilis | reverse complement strand
GTAAAAGCGCTGTGAGTGGTCGGAAGACTAGAAAGGCGCTATACAAGTACAGGTCCATTTACCATAAGCATCCTGCTTGCGCCAGTGCCGGATACTACTGTCAGGATATAGTGAAAGCTTCAGCAAATATGACAAAAAGTTATTTTCATAAAACTTATGAACTGCAGCTTTAAACCAAGAACTAAAGGACTTAAAGAAAAATTTGTCCATATTTTCGTCTACAGTAAGCTTGACCACTCTAACAGTGTCCTCACAGGTCTCTATAAAACAAATGGAAACCAGATGCTTCCAATGCCAAAGCTTGGTTTCTTGCCAGTAGATTCTGCATTCATATACAGATATCAAATTATAGAAATTAGTCTATCAATGTAGCCTCTGACAATTAGTTAACGTTAGTTGTTCAAAAGTTGAATGCTGGTACTTAATGTGACACTCATTTCAGTGACTGTGCACCGTAGTAGCTGTCAGTTTCTTTTTTTCCTTTTTTTTTTAATATTACAAAATGCAGTATTTTAAATGTACCATTTACTGTGCGACTGCTGAGGGGTCAGCTGAGGCAGCAAAGTTTCCAGTTTATTTCTTCATGACACAGGAGCAGCAAACCTCAGCTGAGTGAGCACGGGACTGTGTCTACATTTCCATACGGTCTGTTTCTGATCTGTATGCTGTGGAGAGCTGCAGCCGCTGGGAGCTCACCTCTCAGTCATGGAGAACTGAACTGAACTCATTCTCCTCTATCGCTTACTGCCTTTTGTCCTACCACACACACTCACACACACTCACCACAGTGTGCAGTACAGTTGAGTTGAGAGATGTGTGTCGAGGCTTGAATCGCACTGTGAATAACAAAACAATGGAAGAGGAGGTGGCAGGATGTGAATACATTACGTTAGAAACTCAGTTCAGGTTTGTAAACACATGTATAAATGGGGAAATATCACCAATATTCATTTTCTTCTTTCTCATTTTTCAGCCTTTCAAAACTGTTAGAAATCAGTTGGACCATTTGAAAACTCTCAGTCTCTGCTCTGGTGAGGGTCTGTTAGGTTCAGGCACAAAAACAACTTGGTTAGATTTAGGGAAACATTGTGGTTTGGATTAAAATGTATATTTTGTATACATGTATGTTATATACATATACAACACTTAAAACATTAATATAGCAGCAAAACTATTAGCTATGTAAAGATATAGTGGAGTCAGAGAATGAAGTCACACTCCCTCTCACAAATCCAGTCTGGCTGTCTGTGCATGTTAGTGCACATGATTTAAGGATTTATTTTGACCAAACCAGAGTTGGTGACAGTTGTATCAACAGTTGAATAACTAACAAAGACAGTTTTATTTTGTTTCTGTCCACTTTGAATGAAGTTACGAAGTTACTCGAGTTAAAAAGAAGAACTTCTACTCCCTACTTTGGGGGGCGGATTTGTCCCCACATTAACTCCAATATGTTATCATGCAATATTATGAAAGGACGTCTGTCATTAGAAGTATTGGCTCGTGAACTGAAGCGGTGGCCAGGATCAAGACAAACAAAAATGTAAAAACACATCACATTCTGTCACAATTGATTGTAGACATGATTTCTTTCTTCTACTCTTCTTTCCTGACATCTTTTTCTTCCCTTCTTCCTCCCATTTCTCCTTCCTCGTGTGGGAGATAAAAGTTTTAGATGGGGTAGTAAATGTAGACAGTTTGTTTTGGGGGTTAGTGATTTTATGGTAGCGGGATGTCTGATAAGGATCTGGTCTCAGTCACAGGGTCAGATCAAAGGACCATTTGTGTTAAAGACCTAAAACCTTCACATGTGATTTACAGCAGTATGTTAATAGGATACTGGATATGTTTTTGATTGGATGTACTGAAAGGTTTATGAGAGAGCATAAAGTACAGAAACAGCTAAACTACCCCCAACTCTTCCCCACAGTGAGCAATCTTACTTTTTACAGGTAATATTTGTTCACTTTTACTAAGCAGACATTAAAAAAGGATTTTACCTCTGTGGTGTTGCTACTTTGACTAAATAGAATGATATGGGCTCGTCTTCATCACTGTAGATCTCTTCAGGTGCGTCAGATTTATCGATGACTCTCTGAGCCTCATGCAGATGATGTCATCGAAAGCTGATCGGGCCCGAGCAGGATGCTGACCCACCACACCGCCCCTTTAATGAGCTCAGTTACTCCATTTGTTTGTGGTCCTCCACTTTATCTTTGGCAGGCTCTCCACTTCCTTTCGCAGGCTGGGAGAGTGTTTGCGGCGCGATGGTTTCAGGGGTTTAGGGCACTCTGCCCGTACACTACGCCACTGTTTGACTAGAGTCTACAGGAAAAACAGGGAGGGGGAGGGGGGGCAGACAGGCCGACGGCGAGAAGGAGGCTAATTGATCACGATGACTTGGGAGAGAAACAGGGCAGATAGCTGAGAGGCATTAGCACTGTGGAAGGCAGGGGAGGAGGTGATTCTTTTAACCAGAACGATGGTTTGACCGATGTGTGTTTCTGAAGGCCGATTCTGGACACATTCAGATTTTATATTTCTCCCTTCACATCTACTCCAGTTTGTTTTCCTCGTGTGGTTTTTACAAAGAGATTTAGTTTAAAGTTGAATTAGATTAAACTGAAGTAATGCCTTTTTCACAGCAGCCATTTTGACATGAAATAGTAGGGTAAACACTGGTGTTACAAGGAATACTAATTTAGGTCAAACGGAGTCGGAGTGCTGCTTTCGTGCCTGTTGGTTCATTGGAAATGTTCTGCTCCACTAAATGGAACAGAACCTACCTGTGTTTACCCTACTGTTTCATGTCAAAGTGGCTGCTGGGAACAAGGTCTTAATTGGCAGAAATTTAAATGAACTCTTTTTTTTTTGTTTCAGTGGATGGAAACTGGCCTGATTGGACCGATTTGGGTAATTGGATCACAGCTCCACTTTTCCTGATTGGCTTCCTTCTCTTTTTCCTGGAGTTGGTCCAAAATCGTCATGGAAAAATTATTTTAAGCCATGCTGGCGCTGCTTGGCTCGAGGATGGCAATCTGTTGGTCCACCACTTTGGCCCAAACTGAAATACCTACACCTATCTCAACTTTTCAGTCATTCCCAATTTATGTAATTCCAACACTGTTTATGAACCCCAGTATGCAGAAATATTCAAAAAAAACTAGGTGAAAATAACACTTTAATACTTCATGCAAAAACCTGCATGGGATTAGCATTAAGTGTCAAAGGGGAGACTCGTGGGTACCCGTTGAACCCATTTTCATTGTAGCCTAACTTTGGAGCATTATTTAGCCTCTTTCCCGACATGGCTGGTACCTATTGATGCGTTAGGTCATCTAGTTTCATATGATACCAGTAGCTTCACTCTTCAACAAAAACAAACACCTGAACAAACATCAGTGTAAAAAGAACCTAAAACTAACCTAAAGAGACAGAAACCGTCTGCTAACATGGATGGGGGCGGGGTTTATGAGCTTTACTGCAGCCAGCCACTAGGAGGCGATGTTTTGGCTTCACTATTGGGGAGCTGTCATGTTGTNNGCAAATGTTAGCATGCTAAACTAATCTGCCTGAGGCAGTGTATTCAGATTCCTTGTGTTATTGAACCACCTGAATATATTCAGTTGACTCTCATAAATGACAAAGAGAAACATCAAATACCAACATCTGAGAAGCTGGCAGTTTTCCTTGATTTAAAAAAAAAAAAATCAGTTATCAGAATAGTTGCTTGATTGATTTATCAACTAATCGTTGCAGACTGCTTTACTGATTTATCATAATTTATAACGGCAGACTTGTTGGCAAAAAGGGATTCAGGGAACACCAAGATGTTTTTCCCATGGCTTCAAACTGATGCATGAAGCATCAGCCAATGACTTGTTAACCATTAATAAAGCGTGTAAAGAGTGACTTGCCAAAATTGTTCTTCTGACAAATCAAATTTGGTTTCATTGACCATAATTGATTTTATAAAGCATGTCCTGTCTCTGTAAGAAGAGTCTAACCTGAATTCCCATCATAGGCGTCTTTAAAATATGTATTAGATGGATGGGCGCCACGCTATCAGACAGGAGGTAAAATCCAAAAGTAAATTCAGAGACTCAGTCCCCCACCCCTCCTAAACAAAACGTGTGTAGAAGCAGTTCACCCGGCCCTCCCTGTTCTCAGCACGATCCCGGTCTCCCTCTGATCCCTGGGGACCTGGTATTGATCGGTGCCTCGTAGGTAGTGATTGGACATGAGTGGATAATTTCCTTTGCTGCATTAGAGTCCATTACTGGCCCCGCTCCCCGGAAAGCGATAGACATCCTCAAAAAAAAAAAAAAGGGGGGGNNGGGGGGGGGGGGGTAGATTCTTCTTGGAAAAGCAGTCTCCTCCGACAAATGATTCGTCGGCTCGAGGCTCCTCGCACTTTATTATCAGGTCCATATGGAGACTGATAATGAGAGACTGCAAGTGCAAAGGAGGTCAGGGCAATAATTTAGGCTTTTTTTCCCCTGTAGCCATAGTGGACAGTTTT
>NW_023339796.1:1547035-1552884 GCF_004916995.1 Morone saxatilis | reverse complement strand
ACAAGAGTCACATGTGTCTTCTCCCTCTGCCTGTGTTGTTATCCGCAGCCTCTCTGTTGGTTTGTTTTGCCAATAGCCGGTCTGCTCACGACTGAAAATGCCTGTTTTATCATCTAACGTCGGTGAATTAAGGATTTAATTTCCACCAAAACCAGAGTTGGTGATTGTTGGAAGACTAACAGAGGACGGTTTTTGTGAGTTTTATTTCTGTTTCTGTCCACTTTGAATGAATTTATAATTTAGAACTCGAGTTATAAAAGAAGACTTCTACTCCTATTCATTTTTTGGGGGGTACGGATATTTGTCCCCACAAATGTAATCATGTCCAATATGTAATCAATTGCAATTAATTAAATATGAAAAGGACCGTCTGTCATTAGAAGTATCGTCGTTGAACTGAACGTGGCCAGGATCAGACAACAAAAGTAAAAAACATCAACATTCTTGTCACAATTGATTGTAGAATGATTTATTTCTTGCTACTCTTCTTTCTGACATCTTTTTCTTCCCTTCTTACCTCCCATTTCTCCTTCCTCGTGTGGGAGATAAAAAGTTTTAGATGGGGTAGTAAATGTAGACAGTTTGTTTTGGGGGTTATATGTATATAGAGAATAGCTGTTAGCTGATATATTAATGTTCTAACTCTCTCCTATATATATAAAACCATAACCCCACTGGTGAGGAAATGAAATAAGATCCAGGAAGTCCAGTTGCAGTAACAGATTAATGCATTTGAAGGTTTATTGGACACCAATGGACACCAAAACGCTGCACAGCAGTCTGTCATACAGGCAGGATTTTACTCTGGAAGATGATCACTGCGAGACAAACAGCAGGAATATGGAGTTCATGTTACATTAGTGCTCGCTGCATGAAATACGTTTTTTTGTCGGAGCTCACTGCTGCACCAGCCCCCCCCCCTCAGGATCCTACTGGCTTTCTTTAGGGAATGTTGTAGCCTTAAATGCCTGATTTGACAGCAGCTTTTCTAAAGAACTGGGACACAGGGGACTGTTATGGTTGGTGAAGCTCGTTGGAAACTACAATGATTGGTCAAATTTGCGGAACAGTTGCAGTGATTGGATATAAAATTGCAGGGTTGTGCAGAATTCACCGGGAAATGGTTGAATTTGTGTTAATTGTGGCAATCGCAGCTTCCTGGAGAGACTGACTCACTCAGTTTAAACGAATGTCAGAGCTGCATTATCTCACTGCTCACAGCACAGCTAGTGTGGTTACAAGCTTTTAGTCATGTTAACCATTAATTCCTGCTGATGTTTTAATCACAACAATGACAAAAAAATAAGACGGCTAAAATAGGGCTGCACCATTACGGCCAAAATTACCACCACAATTATTTGAATCCATATTGAAGAGCAGCTAAATGTGCTGTTGTTTTGATAAAGAAGTCAGGCAATAATTGTTGGTTGTTGGAAATAATAATTTCCATCATCCTGCACAGTGCGAGTCTGAACAGCGACAGTGGAAGTGGCTGAGAGGATGGAGGTGTGCAGCGTGTCCGCCTCCTCTGACAGCTCAGTGCTCTCTGGCTGCTCCTTCTTGTTCCATCACTGTGACACATTCACAACTCATCCACTGTCAAACTAATTTAAAAAATGGCTGTTGTCTTGTTTTGTCAGTTAAATACTTTTACTTTGAAACTGCAGCAGTAAGAAATGTTCCTTTTATTGTCAGCAGTAACTCATTAGAACATATTTCCACAGGCTGCAGCTGCAGGGTGTGTGTGCAGCCATAAGACAGCTCCCTGAAAGTGAAACCAGAACATCTGGATCACCCGTGGTGGCTGGCTGTTTTTAAATGCAGCAGTTTTCTATGAGCCTAGCACATTTTAAACATCGACCATTAAATCTTGGCGAGCTATAATCGTGATTAATATACGATTAATTAACCTAAACTCAGTGTCCATAGCAGAGACACTCACACTGAAATACTCCCACCTGAAAACAAAGAGATTGAGTAAAGGAAGGAAGACTGCCATGTATCCAATAAATATGAAACACATTTATTTGGTTGGATGTAGTATGAGCACATTAAATCATAAAGATGTAATCCTGTAATTTGTTAAAAAGAACTGTAATGTAACTGATCCCAAAACAGTAAAACCACCTCCTTAATAATGATCTACTGTAGCTTTTACTTGATCCATATAGTTTTAAAATAATTCTGGAAGTATGATTCATGCTCTTGATCTCCACCTAGGTGAAGTCGATGAGACGCCAGAACATCCAACCTGGAGTCCTATCAGGGGTCAGTTTCAAGCAGAGTTACAGAGGACAAACACAGACGTCTGAATTTGCTTTCCTACTAGGAAAAAAAAGAATATTTTTATCTGTCGAAAACAAACCAACATGGCTGCACTGATATGACGTGCCACTGTGCGAGGAGCTGCACTCCATTCTGAGCTTAAAAGTCTTGTTGGCTGGAAACTTTTTCCACCAGTCCGTGTCACATTCCACGTTCGATTCCCCTCTCGTTGGTCCCGGGTTTAGAACATGACTTGGGCTCTGAAGTGCTTCTGCCTGGTGGTGTTGTTGCTCATGCCCATCTTCAGCATCCACTTCGACTTCATCATCTGTACGTACTGCATGTCTCTGGGTTTCTGATGGAAGCCGTGGCCTGAGAGCGAGAGAGAGCGATAGAGGGCGAGAGAGAGAGGGAGAGAGCGAGAGAGGAGGACAATGTGTGCAGGGTCATTATTTGGTTCAGGAGCAGGCCTCCACTGCAGGTTAAGAGTCCAATTCCTGGTAGAAATGAACATATTTGGCCAATACAACTGATTCTGATTTATTTTTTGAACGTGGCCCATATCTGATTCCAGTGTGAACCGGTCCTTAAGTGACCCGCAAGACCATCGTAGATCTAGAGTGACATAAGTCACATAAAATCTGATCTGACTGTTCACACTGTCAGCAGTCGGACCTGAATCTAATTTGGAGCACGTATGAAAGAGGCCCAGATTCCATGTGCTTTAAAACTGAAGCAAAGTTTAATAAATGAGACAAAGACCAGAATCTCACCTCCGTCTCCTCCCCAGCCCAGAGCTCGGTACTGCCGCAGGACTCTGCCAACGGCGTTCTGATTGTGGGTCAGTGCCACCGCTCTCTGGGTGCCGAACCGCTGTTTGTAGTACCTCATGAGGGAGCGGTGGCCGATCTTGGCACCTGAACAAACACAAAGACGTTCATTCAATGTTAGCCAGTAAAGCCAGTGAGAGCACAGATCAGACAGAAACAGCTACAGTTTTCTGCACCAAACATTTCAAACGTGGATCCACCACCAATTTGATCTAATTTTAAACATACATTTTTCACCTTTCATCATAAGACACAGTATTTAAAGCAGGTTTAGCCCATGGACTGTATGAATGAAAATGGATGATGTTTGATGTTTTAAAAGTGGAAGCGCCATCAACAAGCCTGGATGGTGTTTGAGATTCATTCTACGCTCACATGGAGGCAACACAGGGTGAGAAACTGATATACAAATCATTTCAGCTGCACTCTCAAAGCCGTAAGGCAGAAATATAAAAGGCTTATTTGTGCTATTTTAATTTAACTGAATGATTTTTCTTTCCACCCACACATTGTACACATTGTACACAGGAGCCCTGCTCTCTGCACTCTCAGTTAGGTTCTACTACTGACTTTGACTGATTATAAAAACTCGGTTTAAAGCGGTGTCACCTGAAGGGAGAGTCAGCTCCAGCGTCTCGTCGTCGTACTCCAGGGTCTTGTCATCAGGCAGCTCCTCTTCGTCCATTTCAGCATCCTCTCCTTCCTTCCTGTCTGGGTAGCTGCTCCTGTTGGCAAAAAAACAACCAAACGTGTGAATCAGAAGGAGGATGAAGACCAAACGCCTTCCTGCTGCCTTTAGGTGCTCTGATAACTGTGGGAGGTTTCATCCAGTACAACGGGCCAGTAAACGGGTAAATGGATGGCAGGTTATTAAACACACACAGTACCTGAAGTCGTAGAAGTCTGCGAACTCCAGGGCCGCGTCGCCGTCTGTGAAGAGTTTACAGTGGCTTTTGTCTGTCATGTGACTCTGCACCGCCTCTGCCGAGTAGAACGAGCGGCCCTTCTCGTTACACCACAAACACACGTTCCCAGCACCCACTTTCTCCCCTGCAGCACAACAGAAGATCAGTATAAGATTGGGCTGGGAAGAACATCGCTCACACGGTCGAATCAATGTTCAAACTTTGAATAAAAAGCACAAGTAATCACAATATGTAAGTCACAGACGCTGTCATTAAAAAAACAGCATTATACTGAGGCCCTGGGGAGCCGCAGAGGTTAACTGGCTTACAAATCTCCAGATGTAAGAAAACATTTCATTTTTTCATTTTATTTCTTTTGGGGTTTTTTGATGAAAATTAAATTTGGGGTTATTTTTTTACGATGTTTTTACATTTTATTGTTTTTATTGTATTCATTTTTTAGCCTTGCACAGTTTGCTATGTGAAGCACGTTGGGCTGCATGTTTGTATGAAAGGTGCTGTATAAATAAAGTTGAGTCGAATCAACATGTAAGTTGGTATGGGACTGAACTGTGAATGGGCAGACTCTGGGTACTAACACTGCAGTCATTCCTCTCTCCACACTGACTGTCACTGACTCCTGCTCAGATGTAAGAGACTGCTCTGATCCAGACCTGTGGGGTAAGAATCAAACCATTAGAGCCCGGACCCTCACCGAGGTAGCGGACGAAGCCCTTGAGGTCGACGAGGAACTCCACGTCGGGGATGAAGAAGCCGTGGACTTTGGTCATGTGGGCGACGTTCTTCATGAGAGACTTGGAGTGGTGGGGGCAGAACAGGCAGTCGGTGACGGGGATGGAGCCCGGCAGAGCGGCGGGCTGGGGCTCGGACGGACCCGCAGAGTCTCCTTCCTCTTGATCCATCGTCTCCTCTTCATCCTCCTCCTCCTCCTCCTCCATCTCATCATCCTCTTCATCCTCTTCGACGTCCTCCCACTCCTCTGCAAGATTTTTATTGGAACATGGCGTCACTTTTTAACACAGAAAGCTAACAAAGATCTTTAATTAAACGAGCTGACATCTTACATTGGGAGTTCATTTACTTTAATTAGTCTTCAAGCTTCTGACTAATCATTTTCCTTTAATTTGGCTTCAGCCCATAAGTAAGAGTTCAAATCAAGTAGAATTGATTCAAATTAACTGTCCAGAAAGAGTTCATTGTACGTACAATTAACAACCTGTGTACGTATTTATCAGCCGCAGCAGTGAGACATCGGTACCGTATGTATGCAGACACTAGAATACTGCTCGCAGCTCTGGAAGAAAATAGATTTGATGCCAAATCACCGTGAACTGACAGTTCACCCAACCGACAGTCGAGGTTTCTGTACTGTAGTTTACGTAGGCGATCTGACTGAGGGACTAAACTACAAAACTCCCAGGATGACACTGGTTATTTCCAGGATATTTGGTCATTTTAATCAATTTCCAGGTCTATGACTGGAAAACTACATTTCCAGGTTGTTAGGCAACCCTGTCAATAAATCCCATGAAAACACCACAGCCAACAGTGGATGTATGGACTGACACTGACACGGTGTATGTTTCATCTGAAAACTGAAGGATTTTAACGATCTAAGATCTAAACTCTTGCTGAGCTGAGCCTCCGCTGCATTAGAAGAGGACGCAGTTAAAACAACCAAAGAGCCAAAAGAACAATGGCCAAGCGTCAGTAAAGAAGCCTATTGAGTATGATTGTTGAAAAATAAAAATACGGACAAATAATTGTAGAAAAGTTCCTTAAATATCAGGATGATGATGGTTTCATTCCTCCTGCTCCTCCTCCTCCT
>NW_023339796.1:1546389-1546935 GCF_004916995.1 Morone saxatilis | reverse complement strand
GGGGGGGGGGGGGCTCTGTGAGTCTATAACAGAATATAGTTTGACACGTTAATTAAATACACAATGTACACCAGCTCTCCTAGTGTATTCTTCTTGCTGAGGGATCATAGGGGGTCACAGTGTTTTTTTAAGGGTTCTTGCTACTTAAAGAGACTCCTGATGGTGTTACAGGGAGTCTTAGATGTTTCTTGTTTCTTTAGGGGGTATATGGGTAATGAAGGGGGCTCCAGGGGTCCCTGAAGTGGCCGTAGGGTTTCTGAATGCCTATAACAGGACTCCCTCCCAGATAGAGAAGCTAGGTTTTACTCTGTGTCCTCCCACTACCCACTCAGGGAGGTTGGCACTTATATAACAGCAGCTGGTTAAAAAGAGAATCCTTTAAAAGCTGATGAAGCTACTGAACATTTGCTCTTCTGAAGTGCCTAAAATCTGTATTTCATGATTGAATATACAGCCTATAACTTCTATATTGATTGATGATATATATATAAATGAATACACCCAAATAATCAAAAATCAGGTTTGCAGCTTTAAGTAAAAAAAAAT
>NW_023339796.1:1544759-1546333 GCF_004916995.1 Morone saxatilis | reverse complement strand
AATTATTTCAACAAAAGATTAGAGATCAGGAAATTATTTTTTTGACAAGACAAAAGACAAAAAAAGTAAAAGATAGTTGTTTTTTTATGAGGTTTTAAATAATTTAATGATGGGGGGAATTGTGGGGCAGCTGCCACCCATTTAAAATGTAGGTGCTGTCAATTTGAGATTAATTTGAAAGATAATGTGTTATTAATTTAATGATCTGTTATGGCCACATTTTGGACTAAGTGATGCCACCTTTAGATATTTCTATTCAATGCTTTAGTAATGTGCCACAATAATGTTCTAATGTTCAAATATCTTCATTTGGGGGTTTTTAGAAGCAAATATTGATATATGTAATTGTTTGCGGTTAAAATGGTGGGAAGGGACTTCCTAAATGGGTCAGTAACAACACAAAAGATACATCAAGCTCATTATTCTTTAACGCATTTACAATCCTGATCCGAGACAGAGTGCCTGTATCTGAGCACACAGTTAGTATTTTATATGTTCCCACCTTTCTGCAGAAATACAGAGCCGTGCCACTTAACGTTATCTGCATGGATACCAGCGAGTAAGAGGAATCAAGAGAATGTAAGAGAAGGGATCTTATAATGGGAAGGTTGCCAGTTTAAATCCCTCGACTGTGTGAATGAGTAATGATTTTCCCAGCATAACAAACCCTGCTGCAGTTCCCTGAGAAGGGCGTTCAACCCTCAAATAGTGCAGATCTGCGTCGACTGTAAATCTCAGCTGGGAATGTGTTGATAGGTGCAAATGAAGGACAGTGCTGCTGCAACAATGGATTATAACTGGATAAAATGCAGACTGAGTCTGATTTTAAATGTGAAAAAGTTTTTTTTATTAAAGTTGGTTCACTGTAAATCCTAACAGCATATCAAAAGAAGTAAGATAACATAACTCAATCCTCCAAAGTTTGAGTCATTCACATTAAATAAACCCAACTCAAACATGAATTGTTGAAGTAATAACTTGTTTTGAGTGCACTTAAATTTGTGATGTTTTCCAGTTGGTTCCACTGACTCATTTTCTTTAGGTTGACTTTATGTTAACTGGCTACCATTGATAATGAATTAATTGTTTTGACAGGTAAATGTAATAATTTGCTTTACTGGAAGAAAACTGTGGTAACATTTGTAGAAAGAAGATGCATTTAAGTTACTTTGTTCAGATAAATTCTGTGAACACATTTTAAATAAGTTTGGAGAAATGAGAGTAATATACTCAATAGTTTTAAGCACAATTAACTAAATGTACCTTTTACAATACAGTAGTTACTTGTACTCAAATCAATTTATCAATGTTGGAGTTAATACATTTAAGGCGATCGGTTTCCTCTAACAGTTTGAGCTGAACACCTTCAGCTATCACTTTACTTTAATCCCCCTATTCAGCATTTATAAGCAGTATATGAACATTTAATAAATGGTTTATAACACACTATAATGGAGTTTTAAGCAGCAGAAGTGTTTATTAATGTACAGTATTTTGCCAAAAATGTATACATCATTAATAAACACTTATATCTGCATTATAGTGTCTTATAAACCATGTATTAAATGCTTATA
>NW_023339796.1:1544385-1544659 GCF_004916995.1 Morone saxatilis | reverse complement strand
GGAGAGCAGGGAGAGCAGGGAGAGGGCAGCCGGGAGGGCCGGAGCTGCGGGGATGCATGTGAGGGGGACAACGCGGGGAATTTTTCCAGCGAGGAGGGGGCTGTCGGCGGCAGCTCGTGCAAAGCGCAGACGATGCATTCAAACTGCAGCAGCGAGAACTGCATCCCCACCCCCAGCTGCAGGATCTGCTTCCAGGGCGCAGAACAGGTAAATGCACCGCGGACATGGAGGGGAAACAGATCTGATATCAGTGTGTGTGTGTGTGCCTCTCTCT
>NW_023339796.1:1527667-1544360 GCF_004916995.1 Morone saxatilis | reverse complement strand
TCTCTCTCTCTCTCTCTCTATTGTAATCAGATTACAAGTCCTGGTTTTGTGAATGATGAAAGTTGATGTAAATGGGATGAAGGTGAGGGCGCAGTCCTCCCAGTATACTGGACGCTGATTGGCTGACAGCAGCAACTCATCTAATTAGATCGAGGTAAACCCGCTGAGTAGAGGCTCAGCTCACATCCTGGAAGCTCAGCTGGACGGGTTTCAGTGAGCAGCAGAATAAATGGAGCTAATGAGAGTAAAACCCTCTGTGATTGGACAGAAGTTCCATTCTAACTGCTGCAGTGACTTCAGCACCACGGACAGCGCTCACATCAGCACTTCCAGGAGTGAGCTCTGGGGGCCTTCAGGGTCCCTGGGGGCCCCTCAGAAGGCCCCCAGCATAATGAGGAGCATCAACATTTTACTCAACAGCTGAGTTACTCTGCTCTGCCACATTTCAGAGAGAAATATTGCTGTTTACGCAGGGACATCTCTCTGAGAGCTGCTGCTTACTTTACAGATTTTGGTTGTTTTCTAAATTATGAAACATTGTTTTGAACTAAAGTAAAGCTGCAACGATTAATAGATTAGTTGTCAGCTATTCAATTAATCGCCAACTATTTAAATAACTGATTCATCGTTTTGAGTCTTTTTTTTTAAAGAAAAATTGTCTCAATTCTCTGATTTCAGCCTCAGATGTGATACTTTCTTTAGTCCTCTATGACAGTAAACTGAGTATCTTTGGGTTGTGGACAATACAAGGCATTTATGGATTTTTACGTTGAGCTTTGGGAAACAGTGATCAGCATTTTTGACCATCAACCAATCAACTAATCAATTAAAAATGACAGAATGTGTGTTGATTTCTAAAGCTTTCCTGCTGGACACAAGATGCCTCCTCCTTCACTGTAAAGTCTATTCTCAGTGTGGGAGCACTGGTGGATCACACTGTAGAAGTTACATACTGGACCAGGAGTGACTTCCTGTACTATTTCTGTCATAAATCATGCTTGTAGGCCCCACCCCTTAAAACCAGATGTTCAGTGAGCTTTCCACTTTCAGCAGATGAATGTGAACATCTGTCTAGTGTCGACCTCTGCACAGACATCACTCAAACATCACACTGTAGGAACAAGAAGTTATTTTAAGTAAAGGATGTGAGTCATCCATCTATTGTTACCTAATTAACTTTTAATAAAGTGCAACCAGCTTGGAAAACCTTCCTTACAGGCTGTAACTAAGAATGTCCTCATACAAACATTGGCAGCAACAGGCGACTGTATCAACTGCTTCTACTTCTTACACTTTCGGTGCAGCTAACATGGCATTGATCCCAATATCTCATCTTATTCCATTTAGCTGATGGGCACTTTGAACCTCTCACTGATCTCCAGAGACACCCAAACCTCACTTTTGTAAGCACTGACTTTGGGTAATAATATTAATAAAATCAAATCAAAAGCTTTCCATGAGTTTTCCAAATACAATGATAGTTGCACAACCGCCCACAGCTTCAGCACCAAGGACAGCGCTACAGAGGCTGCGCTCACCTTTATTATATAGAACTGTTCACACGGCAACGTTTAAACAACACAGACATATGGAAGCCCCTTTCCACCAATGTGACAGAACAAAACAACATTCTGAAAGTCATTTTAATGAGAAACCTTCTCAAAGTAATGACTGAGTATCACAAATCCATCATTCAGTCTAATTATTGTGAGAAAGTTTCTCAGTATAATGACTTACAGAACCTTTTTTTACCTCGTCACATTGGCAGAAATGGGGTTTCACATATATACATGAAAACAATACGTATATGTGACACATCAATAAATAAAAGCCAATAGAAAAAATAAAATAAAATACAACACGCAGGAGAAAAATAATGTAAAAACCAATGATACTACAAGGCTATAATATTATTCCACTTAAATGCCAGATAATAAAGAATGGTCTTTAATTTTCTATATATATAGAGAGAGGCCAGAGGCAGTGAGTTCCACAGTTCAGGGGCATACAAGCACAAGGCACTCTCACTGGTACACTAATTGGACATATAAGGAACATTTAACAGAAAGGACCTCAGTGATCTGGCTGGAACATAAAATGAAAGACATAAACATGAGCCATAAAAAATATCTGCTTCCCACAATTTTCATGAACGAGATCTGTGTTTAAAATGTCCACAGCAACAGTGAGTGAAACACAAGAGGAAAGAATATAGATATAAGATATGAAAAACTTCACTAGTTGCCTAATGTGCAGATTTGTCCAGCTGTCTTTGATTTGTTGTGTGTTCTCAGTAAATTAAGACTGTTCAGTATAGTCAACACGCTTCAGCCTGTTAAGCTTCATGCACTCCAACAGAAGAACATTTAATGTAATCTTAAATGACTGTGGAAATAATTGCAATTAAATCATGAATGAACACAAATCACCACATTTTTAGCAAAACTACACATTTTGAGCAGTGTTTTTCCACGTTTCATTTACAGTAGCTCAGACACATGATGAGAACATAATCCAAGGATGATTGTGTTAATGTGATGAGACCAACACTACTGCACTGCTTCGTAAGGACTGACAGCTGATGTGACAGAACAGATTGATACCATTAAACTTAATGGATGAATGAAATTAGGTTGCACTTCCCTTTAGAGGGTGAACATTTTCTTCCCACTTCCTCTACTTTTCATATTATTCAGCTGATACTTGAAAATTGTCACATTTTGTGCATTAAATTCTGTGTTATATGGCAATGCAAGTTAATTTCAAGCACAATGGCAAAATGGCTCCTACATAATGTGAATGAATGCATTAAAATACAATAAACAGGAAAATTGACGTCTGAAACTGACTGAAAACCAGAATAATGGAGACAAAACACATTATATTATCATAACTAGTGCTTTTTATTCCTTTGTAGAGTCATATTTTCCCTTCAGTTGTCAGCTGTACAATCAATACACAGCCACATCCATCATATCAGAAGTGGATGACTGGATCATAATTTATGTATAATAAACGTAATCACCAAGTGATGAATCAGTCTAAGTGTCTGCACGTCTTCCTGGAGGTGGATGGACAGATGTGGACCTGCAGGGACAAATGGACACTCTGTCCGCCAGTCTCTGAAATCTGACACTCTGCAGGCCCGTTTGGATCGTGACAGCGAGGCTCGATGAGGGACGATTCATCCTCGCCAGAGCTTAAGGGAAAGAGAGGAGTCAGGGCAGTAAATGCCTAAGTGAATATCCTGTCTTCTGAACGTGGGCTATAGCCTATTAGCAGGGCTAATCTAATAGCTCTGCCTCCGGGTCCAGACTGATATTTGATTTTGATACAAGGCCGCAGGCAGGGAAAAGCTTACCAGTTATCAAGAAGATTGCAAAACAGAAATTTGACACTTAAAATATTCACGTCTGGGCAGATAGAGTCAGAATGAGATGTTATTTAACACCAGAAGGCACATTTCCTTTCACAAACTGCTGCTGGATACACAAAACCGAAACAAAAATCTAAACTGTTATGGTAGTTCATTATTAACTCAAGGTCCACTTACACACTTTGTCTGCAGCCTCAATCACAGCAGATTTGCTTAGTTGTGATCAAACTGTATGAACTACGTTAGGACTTCTTCGTTTGTTTGTTTAAGATCATTTTGTATTATAGTCCTTTATTTGACAAAACAGTCCCAACTCAAGGTCTGCTTACCAGATTGTTTCAAGCAACTGCATTGCAAGCTCTATGTGCTGATGAAGACTGTGAGGTCTGGTTGAAAGTGGACCTTGAGTGCCGATTGGCGTGTCAATTATCACAGTATCTAATCAATAATCCTACTGTCTGTTTTCCATTGCTGCATGGCATGTTCTCTCTGCTGATGAAAACCATGTAACATGAGTCAAAATACTACATCTCTTTATCAAAACAGTCTTAATTCAATGTCCAGTTAGCTTTGAGGAGCTTATAACTACATACAAACTTCATACACTGATGAAGACCATGGGGTGCTGTTGTGAGCACTGTAAAAAGATAGTAAGTTGACTTTGAGTGATTAGATATTAAATTATTCTTTCAAAGTTAAGAATGAACTTTCATGCACAATACTGTGTTCTGATTGCGGCGTCCTGGTGGTTGACTGCTTACACAGTGTGTAACTGCACTGTTACCAGTTTGATTCCAGACCAGGTCCCTCCCCCCCTCTCTCTCCCTGTTTCCTGTCTCTCTATCCTGTCATAAACAAATAGATGGATATATTATAGTTCTATTAAACACTTCACTCAAATTCTTGTTGACCTTCTGGTTCACTCCAGAACCCCATTGGTCTTCCTGCTTGTAAAATAAGTGGAATGTTTTCATCAAACGTCCCCTTAGAGAATTCAGAAACATATTAAAATTGTCCTTGATGTAGGTTTTTATCAGTCATGGCTCCAATGGATAGCTGATAGTTCATTCAAGCGGAAGCCTCTGAGGTCCTTTTAAACCCACAAGGTTAATATGACATGATGAAAAACGAGCTCCCTGACCACTGACCTTAATATACTATTAATATGCCACTCACAGCCCAGCCGGCAGGTCAAAGCTACAGTAATGGCTGCTTGAGGAATGCCTCGAGGAAGGAAAAAAACATCCGAACAAATAGATACGGCTGTAATGATTAATGTCATACTGCAACTCGCCGTTAATATCTGCGAGCGTTGTAGCTTTGAGAAATGATCATTGATCTGAGCGATGCTGTTGAAGCCCTGTGGTGAACAAGTCTTTGATGTACGACCGGCTGGGAGAAAAGGCCAAACCGAGGCTTGAAAACACGGATTTCTAGATGATGGGAAAGTTGACACATAGACCTTGAAAATGGATTTATGATTAATACTGTAGTTCTAATATCGACCCAAAAGCAGATAGTTTCTCTCTATTCCTGAAAAGATTCTGGGGTTTAGTCTGTCACTGGTATTATAGTGTTAAATGTGTGTGAAAGAAATCTTCTTTACAGCTGTCCCAATGATGAAATAGGCAGAAATCTGCTTCCTCTATGCTGATTGTTGAAGAGTTTGAATTCATCCAGATCAGTTCAGCAGTTTGCTTTAGTTTTTATGTTTCAGTATATATTTGTGATATACGTATTTTGGGCTATAAAAAGAGTATAGCTACCAGCTTGCTGATGTAAAGCAGGTACTATGTTTACTATTGGTTTATCGTGTTGGTATGATAACGTTTGCAAAAATGCAAAAGTACAGCTGAGGCTGATGGGAATGTCCTGATTATGATGCTAGAAGAAAAATCAGAGGTTGACCAGTTTTTATAATTCATTCTTAGTTGTATATGATTGTCACAGTTTCAAAGCAATCCATCTAACAGCTGTTGAGATATTTCAGTGTGAACCAAGCAACAACCTCCATGGCTGCAAATAAAGCCAAAAAACGATGAGTCAAATCAGTCAAAGAGTTTTTTTCATACTGTACCATGTTTTGATGGAGGTCAATGGCTGTCCTAAAGTTAGTGTCCTTTGTGGTTTTTAATGTGACCAGTCCAGGGTGCACCTTCCTCTTTCCCACCATGAACTGGGATGTGCTTTAGCCCCAAGGACCTTGCATGTAAGATGATGGATGTTGTGCTTTTTTGTCTCGTTTTAATAGATTCTGTCTTTTTTATATTAAGAACAGGGAAGGAAATGTTGAAGAAAATATTGGAAGAACACATGATAATCTAAAACAGTACAGCAGGCTTTGGGGAATGGTTTGGTCTTTTAAGAGAACCTAAAGAGAATATGACTTTTACTGACCTCTTATGGTGATCAGCAGATTGACTTTTCACTTGTTAACTTGATGTTAAGCCTTTTAAGGTGTAATGTATAAACCTCAGCATCTGGACAACGAATGACAAAAAAGCATAGTGAGTTATATATTATGCTCACGACAATGGGAAAGGAATACTTTCTTATTGCTTCATTATAGTATCTTATGTGTCGTTGTTTTGTCTCCTCCAATGTATTCCGCCACTTGTACCCCCCCATTTAATGCTCTTATTTGACCTTTGCCCTCTCTCCGCTCTCCAGGGCGACCTGTTGAACCCGTGTCGGTGTGACGGCTCAGTGCGTTACACCCACCAGCACTGCCTGCTGAAGTGGATCAGCGAGCGAGGCTGCTGGACCTGCGAGCTCTGCTGCTACCGCTTCCACGTCATCGCCATCAACATGAAGAGACCGTGGCAGGTAAAGTACTGCAGAAGGGCTGGTTTTCACAACCGCTGCGTTGACCTCAAATTTCACGGGTTAGTTTCTGTCTCTGTTTAAAATTGCCTCAGTTCTACTGTCACCTGTGGAAACACACACCTACTCACCTTTAAAATACTGGCTAATGATATCTTTGGCATCATTTTGTCCAACTAAAGTACTCGAGTCCACACCTCTGGTCATTGCTCAAATGACCTAAAAGACCATTTTTCTGATCTGCTGCCCCAACAGGACCTCATCATCATGTCTGTGAATACCAAAACTATCACAAATGGCTGTTCCAAGATATGATTACAAGATGATGTATCTTTTCTGCACTGTCACCTCTATGATTCAGGTTGAACTGAGTCAACTAAAACCAATCGGTTAAGGTTCAAGAAAGATGCTGACCATGGTTAAAAAGAAGTCAGTGTTGACTGTTGGAAGGTCTTTGATGAAGGTGCTCCGAGGTAATATATGTCTGAACAATGGCTGCTGTTTCACTTCTAATCATATCCCTCCACAGTCAATAAGTCTGGTTCATTTTGATGATTTTCAGTTGGGTTTCTTCTTCTTCTTTCTTTTCAATGCAAGGTGCACAGAGAAAGGAGTTGGAAAGAGTTCATAACACAGAGGCCGACTTTGATGATCTGGTGCCTCTAAGCTTTGTCAACTAATAATTTTCTGTCAATGATTGCCTCCTTTATCCTGCATTGCTCTCCATAAACTCTTGAAACAGTTGTGCATGGAAGGACAACAGACATTTGTACTAGGTCACTGCTTTTGCCTATTTTAAAACTAATCTGTACACTACATGATGCTTAAAAAATGCTCTGTGTTTTGGGACTCACGTTGTTTGAAAATAGAGGTTTAAATGAGAAACTCAGAACTCATGGATATCATTATAACAGCGAGTATCCTTCCTCTTTTCAGATTTGTAGTTTAAATGCCTGAGAAGCAGTGTGACACCAAACTACAGCCATTATATTCTTTATGGCTTTTATTTTTTACTGCTTTTTACAGCCATAAACCTTTGAGGTTACAGTTTTCTCCCACCAAGCGTGCTCTCTAAATTATTATAGAGGCATTAACAAGAGATTGTTTTTACAATCTCTGATGCATCGACCCTCTGGTTAGATTTATGCTCAGAAATATTCACAGCTTCTCTGGTGGAGGAGAACAGCCGCATAGAGCTCAACTGGTAAAAGCAGTTTCACTGGCAAACTGACAACGAACAAACCCACCTGCGTCTGTCAGAGCCCTTGCAAAATGGTTCGCTTTAACTCAGTTTCAAAATCCAAATGTTGCAGTACACCTACTCTTTTTTGTACCCCTGGCCCACTAAATAAAAACCTTTTTAACTATGTAGAAATGTGGATATATCTAGCCTGGAATTATTCATTTCTCATTCCTCTCGTTCATTTTCAGTTTCCAAGGGACCAAATTAAGTCTTTTACACCAGTCCCCCTCAACACCAAGGAGCTTTATAACGGCTCATTGTTCAGCTCATTGTTTTGGTCTCACTGCCCACAACTTTGCTATTTTGATTCACTATCAGCTCTCACAGTGTCATTTTGGGCTACAGCAGGCAGACAAACTCAGAGATTAGCTGGTGAATATAGTGGAGCATTTAAAGAGCCAGATATTTCCCTCTGGAGTTGGTGAAGACCAAAAACAGCTAAAAGAGACATTGATCAGGTGGACACAAATATGACTCTAAATGTTTGGAGTTTCTCCATAACTGCTGGATGTGTAAATAATTAACTATTTGCTAAAAAAGTTGACTATACTATTGGTAGTCCTCACTCCGTAAAAATGGGCAAATACGTGGAGCGTGGGTGGAGCTGAGGCGGGCCGAATGAAGCCTGGGTACTGAAAACAGCTTAATTATGTATAACTTTAAGCCTTAATATCATTTAAATGGGTGAGTTATATAAAAATCCGCCCCCATACAGTTGTCACAAACTGTGAAATTAGTTATAGAAACCAAAACTGTTCTTTGTACCAGGCTGTAAACATTTATTTCTACTGTAACGTTGGACATTTTAAAGTAAGTAGTAAGTTAGTTGTTACTTCCTCAGAAGCTGCTGCTTGTTTCAGGACTTAGTTATTGCATGTTCTAAATTTGACCACTTTCTCATAAGGCATCCTTTATAAAGGGTTTATAAATTGTACCTGACAACTTAATTAACTAAAACTAAAAAGTCATTGAGAATAGAAACTTTTGGGTTGCCAGGTTGCAAAATATCTCTCTGGTTTGTGTTTGTCCTCCTCCACCATGACACCCGCTTTGTTCTTCTTTAATTGGCAGTCTTGTTAACAGAAAACATGAGACACAAAGAGGTGGTGTTGAATTTAAAAGATGTGAGCATTTAACAGGCAGGGTCTAATGAAAGATGCAATCAGGTTGCATTGTGGGAAGTGTAGCATTCAGTGTTTTTGAAGCTCCAGCTATTATGGGCTTCAAATCAGGATATTTCTACCTCTCGCTTTTTAAGATCTGTTTCTTGTGCATCGCTTTGTGGAAGTGCAACACAAAATCCCTTTGAAGCGGTTCTGCTCAACTAACATGCATCTAAAATATTGTAATAAAGACTTTATTTTTTAGAAAACACAGAAATAATGATGGTAGTTTTTGGTAGCTTGAGGCAAACGCAGCGTGGACTGTGAACCTGAGTGTTTGTGTTTCCTCTTCAGGTCTCTGCTGTCAGTTTGGAGCGTCAGGATTCCTTCTGTCCTCGTTTCCTCCAAAGCTGAACAGCCAGAGACTCCTGAAGCTTAAAATATCTGCATTCTGGATAGTTTCTCTCACTGAAGAACACTCAGGCTTTTGCAGATCTGTTCACTCCAGATGGGACTTGAGTCACTGGCAGACTGAACAAACACAGCTGAGGATTAGCAGAGCTCTACTTTCTCGTCCACTCAGTACCCCTAAAGTCTTTCCCTCTGAAACGAGCGCTGTGCCACCTCACAATCATCCTCTCAGCATCAACAATTTCCAAGTTCATCAAGTTTTTATTCTGTGCTTTCTCTCTGCTCTCATATATCTTATTTCTTCTTGTTATTGATTTGGCTCTGGTACACAACTTTGTTGTCCCCACAGCTTTTTCCTCCTCTTGTCCTCCTCTCTTACATTCCTCATGGCCTCTTTCCACTTCCTCTTGGCCTCCCTCATCTCCTTTTTAGAGATTTTGTCGTACTTGTAGCAGGCTTTCAGGGTAGTGTGAAACTGTCTGGTCATGATTTTGTGTTCCGGCTGCCTGCAGTAACCCGTCCTGTTCTGGTTGTAGTGGTTTTCCACCCAGGGGAGGGTCCCGCCAATCAGGCTGGTAGCCGCCTATAGGACAGTAGAGAGGAGAAGTAGTAGTAGTTTGTCTTTTGACTCATTAAAGATCCCCTCCACACCTATTAAGACACAAATCGTCTGCTTGGAACCCATGAAAGGCAGATCTTCATGTATTCAAAAAACATGTTTAAGTGTGAGGTAGCTCTTTAAACACACATCTTAGGATGCGTGTATCTCACCTTTAGCATCCGTCCAGCGGAGCTGCTCAGCAGTTTTCTGCAGTTGAAGGACAGTCTGCCCCACAGGTTTAGTACCTTCACAGACGGAGACATAAAGAGACCTAATCAAACAGATTTAACCTCAGATGAAAAGGACAAGTCCCTACTAGGACTAGTTACACACTTAACACCATTTCACATGTAAATAAATCCACATTTGAACTTTTTAACTGACAGATGGCATTAACTTCAGGAAACTATTTCTGATCGGTATCTTCGTTGCTTTATCTGGATACTTCATACCTCACTGATGATTACAATACGTCTACCTGAGTTGCACTTGCTATTAAAAATAGTTAAATTAGATAAAACTAAATACAAATTTGGTGTGTGTGTGTAGTGTTGGGAAGCTACTGTGAAAGCTGCCAACTACTTCACACTGGAAGAAGTGAACTACAGCACTGGTTCCCAACCTGGGGGTCCAGACCCCCACCAGGGGTCACCAAAGCTTTACAGGGGGTTGCAAGGCCTTTCATGATTTTAGGGGTGTAAGAAAGCATTTTTTTTATACCTCAGCATTTCATTTATTTCTAAATAAAACAGTTTTAATAATATAATATATTATAATATAATATAATTAATATCTTTTTCCTGTCACATTGGCGGAAATGGTCTTCCATAAGTTTCAGTATCTAACTGTATAAAAAAAGTGAAAAAAATGGAACTACTTGAATCATTGTGCAGATGTTGAACAAGCAGCCAGCTGTTAGTTAATCAGGGTGCAGTTCACCGGTGCAGCAGCGGTTAGTGGTCGCACTCTCTGTCCGTTTTACCATCTGTGGAAGTTTGGATGGATGGTGGATGATGGATGATAGATGGATGGATGATGGATGGTGGATGATGGGTGGATGATGATGGATGATAGATGGGTGGATGATGGATGATAGATGGGTGGATGATGAATGGATGATGATGGATGGCGGATGGCGGGGTGCGTGCGCCGCGCTCTCTTTATCCCAGCCTCAGATGATGATGACGGCCACTGATGAGGAGGCAGCTCCGCTGAGTCAGACTAACATTAGGTCTATTACCGGTGATACAGATGAACACAGCTGGCTCCACTCGGTGTCTCCTGTGTTCCGGATCTCTCAGCTCGAACCGGTGGATTCGGTTCCTCTGTGACGTCTCAGCGTTGCGTCACCAGCCTGTCGGTTTGAATCGATTTTCAAGTTATTGCGAATATTTGTTTATTAGTTTGATTCATCTTGTTTTTATCTTTAAACCTTATTTTTAACACGTGTATTATTTTTGTAGTAATATTCTTTTTTTGTGCCTGGTCTAATTAGTCATTCTCTTTGTTGGGTAAAGTTATGGGAAAACATCTAAAAGTGTCCAACTGTATGATAAACTCTTTAAAGTTTTTTGTTGTTTTTCTTCATAGTTTTATATTAATTATGTTTATTTAACCATTACATTACAAACATTACTGATACAAACAGACTCAGAACATTAGATTGACATAATAACAGTATTTTGGGTCCATTTTGTTGACACAGCACAACCTGACACTGTGACAGTAATCCACAACCACCAACCTGAGCGCTCTGCACGGTTCCAACTGGAGATATCTTGGATTTAAACAGTTCAGCGACTTTCGGACAAGCAACAGAATGTTAACGCTGATTCTGAGAGAAACTGGTAGCCAATATATTGATCGGAGAACTGGACTTATACTTAGAGGTCCTTGTCAAGTTAAGCAGAGTCAGCTCCTCTCATTGTACTATAGCACAGATTGCATCATTAACTGTATGCAAGAGGGCTATATGTACTTAATATATACATACACATACACTTCTTGCATACAGTTAATGGAGGACGCACTGAGGGAATGTATGATGTATATCTAAATGGTGTCTGTTGCATATGTCCTTAATGCCTTTACTTGTGAATGATTTACTGATCCATCATATCAACATGCATGCATTGATATTTTAAAATGTATAGGATACTGAACCTATACTATTCATAACTGTTCATATATATATATATACAGCTCATATATTTTTTATTGCTATTATTGCTATTAATAATAGCATTATTAACTTTTTTCAGGCTACTCTAGAGATCCTATCCCAACTTTAAATAGTGATGACACACTGGCTTATTAATGCAGTGGATGGTAATTGGAGAGTGAAATTATTTCCATCCAGTGACCCTGTAACAAACGACTGATGAGTCCACCCACAGAGTTTTCTTAGAAGTTTGAAGGCACCGACAAACCACCGATATTTTGCCATCAGTGCATTTTATGTATGGGCCTGTTCTCTGTGTGCAGTGGCAGCCCATCACCATCACCCTGGTGGAGAAGGTGCAGATCATCGCAGTGTTCCTGGGCTCTCTCTTCCTGGTGGCCAGTATCTCCTGGTTGCTGTGGTCAGCCCTCAGCCCGCAGGCCATCTGGCAGCGCCGCGACGTCCTCTTCCAGATCTGCTACGGCATGTATGGCTTCATGGACCTGGTCTGCGTAGGTGAGTCTGTGAGCTGTCATAGCTGTTATAGTGTTCACTGTTTGGGTTCATTGTATAGTTTATCAGTTGTTCTCTACTGTTATTGTTATGCAATGAATAAAATATGGAATATCCGTAATAAATATAATTTAATCAGAGGTCATCAGCTTACTAAATGATAAAAAAGAGGTCCCTTAAGGAAAAGGGTTGGAAACCACTGCTCTAGTGCAGGGTTACCCCTAGGGGTACTTTTGGTTGTGCTGTGTTGTACGTCTTTATACGGGAATGGGTTTTTTTTAATCAAAAATGTTTATCGCTGGTCAGGGGGTAATTAAGGAAAACATATTTCAAAGGGGTAACATTCATGAAAGAAGTTTGGGAACCACCGTACTAGTGCGAAATCTAGTAGCAGTTTATATAACATAGAAAGAAAACGTGTGACAGAGAAATGGTCCCAGGTCTAACAGATATCTGAAAATATTAAACTATGAAAAGGATGAATTCACATTCTTTCTCTTCTGGTTAAAAAAAAGCAAACTGCTGAACCTAGACTTGTTAATCTACTCCAGGTTTTTCAAGCCTCGGTTGTGTTTGTGAAATAGAAAGAAAAGGATGATTTTCTTTCCGTCTCCGTGTCTTCCGTGTTACATAAGACACAATCTATAGCACAGATGGAGCAAAGCTTTAGTTCAGGCCGAGCACTGAAGTTCCAGCTTGCGTTAGTTGACTGACATTAGCTCCTTCATGAATGCATCACCGTCATTCATTGGCTGAATCGCAGGCTGTTTGACTGCCAGACTGTCAGTATCCGACCATGTTTGTAACACCGTGGGATACAACTTGAGCCCTGTTTTCTTTCGTCCATATTTGTTTACTTTTTGGCTAATTGTGCTACATTGACAGTATGCTGAATTAGCTACACATAGCTATCGCTGGATCCCTTTGATACTAAAGAAAACTTAAAATCATAATGATCCTCAGGCAAGTTTGTTAATCTCAGTGGTCAATGAACTTTATCCTTAATGAGTCAAAGGCCTCAAGAACTGAAATCCTTTGCCACAAATAAAATGTAGGGAATAAAGTAATTTTATTTCAGTGGCACATTAGTATTTTTTCTAGCAAAGTAGGTTTTCTCTAACTGTTTTTTTGAGTGTCTTAATAATCAATGCAAAAGTTTCACAAATCTGAAACAAAGATTTTGGGCTCTTAATTCAATATTCAGTACCTGGGAGGACGCCAACAAATACTGTCCCCTTAGGTTTCCCTTGAACCAGTGAACAAGCAGTTGAGTTCACGCTTAGTCTTCCTCTAAAGTCACTCATAGAACCTGTCTTATCTGGAAACTGTTTAAAGATGTTCTTAGAAGTGGTGTTCAGAATATTTCCTGGAGTTTGAAAATTACCTTTTGATGAGACCTAAAAATGTGACCACATCAGAGGATCAACATTTGCTTGCGTGTCCATCTTCTGTCCCTGTACCAGGCTTGATCGTCCACGAGGGGGCGGCGGTGTACAACGTCTTCATGCGCTGGCGAGCCGTCAACCTCCATTGGGATGTTCAGAGCTATGATAAGGCGAAGGACATGGAGGAGACAAGCACTGGCCATTCCTCGTTGTCCCCCAGGACGCTTTGGTTGCCTCTGGTCACCTTTGGGTCCAATGGACCCTTGCACCCCACTCAGCTGGGGCCGCAGCCATGGACCTGCCTCTGTTTGGCCCCTTTCTGCCCCAGCCTGTTGCCCCGTAACAACCTCAGTCAGGACAGTGACTCCGGAGAGGTCGTCATTCGTGTAACGTCAGTGTAACACCAGGCGGTATTTATGCAGGAACAAAACATCTGATGGTTTACATGATGGAAACAATCTGAGCTCCTCTGGAAAGTTTAGCATATTCCATAATGTGATTGGGTTTTTTTGCTGATTTTGCTGTTACGAAATGTTTATCTGCTGAGTTAGAATGGTTTGTCTGCCTTGGGGCCGGTCCTCAATACAATTATTCTCAGCATAGACAGACATGAACTAAACTCACCTCCACACTTTCCTTTTTACAGGATAATTGTGCAGCATTCATGTCACATGGGACAGAAGGTAAAAGTTTTCATGGTGGTTTAGGGCTCAGTGCATGGTCAATGTGGCACTATATCCCTTAAATTTGGCTTTAATTACCTTGACACATGTGCTTTTTCAAGCACTCCTGCATTATTGAAGTAGAATATATGGGAGCCATCAGAAAAATCTGTTTCCCAGTCCTATGAGTGAACTGGTTGTTATCAGTAGACTTGTGGAGACTAAAAATAACTCTTAAATTGGCACATTTATTTGATCTACAAGCTGGTTATTGCAGGAGTAGCCACATCAAATAAGGACTGATGTGTGTATCTTCACATATTCTGGTACCATAGTTTCCTATAATTGAAAGGAGGTGATGTGTAAATTTATAGCACGGTTCCTAGGAAGAACTGTAAATTGGGAACATGAAGACGTTCAATTGGTACACCTCCAGTTTCCAATAATAGATAAATAATGAGTGAAAAGTTTTATTTGGGTTATTTTAAGGAAATTCTTAACAACAGAACTTGGTCTCTAATTTTCCTTGTAATTAGCGCCAAATTATTAAAACATTACAAGCCTGTAAAATAAAGTAACAAATATACATTATAGACTAAAGGGCTAAAGCCATGCTAGCAGCCTAGTGAGCTTGTAATAGTAATTACACATTATAAATTGTTGAATGGCTGTAAAATGGAGCATATCTAACATTCTTAGTGGTGCAAAAATCTGTCTTACCTGGACTTTGTCAGGGTGTTTAGATTATTTTTGAATTTGAGTGGTAAACTATTGCACATTTACTTGATGCACATTTGTTTGTGGCATCCCAAAATTAAAATGAGGCAACAACTTTTCTATTTGAGTCCAAAAACATTTCAACTTAAACACAATCCGTAGGTGCAAACGATCATCATCCTGGGCATCGGCAGAAGTAACATATTTGAAACTGAACGCTTGACAGTTACCTTATGGACCTTATGGAAAATTGGACCATTGACTTCACTTCTACTAACTAGCTTGCCGTTTACAAATCACCCCTTTAGCCAACACCGTGCAGCCAAGCCACAGCCAGCCAACCTCAGCTTAGTTTAGGCTACAGTTAACCAGTTGGATTCCCCTGCCGCGTATTGCTCTTGGCTAGTAGAAAGCAACTGTTAGCTTTGTACTAAAATCAACACCATTAAATAGCTACCTGCCAATTTGTCCGCATTATTAAGAAAGCTAATGTTATCCAGCTAAAATAGTCTCATTTTTTAGGTTGTGTTACAACCTGTTCACACGTTGGCAATAAAAGGTAAACGGTCATATTGCGGCTGCAGGATTATTATTATTATTATTATAAAACTGGAGCAGACTGAACTCACACACATACACACAGGGGCATTTCCAGACTTGACTGTGGTGGCACAAAAGGGGCACTGATTTATGCAGCGGTGACATGAAGCATGTGTCTCAGTTTTCCTGTCATTCCCAATTGATGCAATTCCAACACTGTTTATGGACCCCAGTCTGTACAAATATTCAAGTACACTAGGCGGAAATAACATATTTATACCAGATTCAATTGCCCCAAAACTGCATGAGATTAGCATAAAGTGGGTATCTCTACAAAGGGGAGACTCGTAGGTACCGATAGAAGCCATTTTCATTCAGATATCTTGAAGTGGTCAGAGGTCAAGGGATCCCTTTGAAAAGAGCCCTGCCAGTTCTTCCATCACTGAAATTTAGCCTAACTTTGGAGCGTTATGTAGCCTCCTTCTCAACAAGCTTGCATGACATGGTTGGTACCAATCAGGTCATATGATACTAGCTTCAAAACGAAGCCTGATATGAATGTCTCAAAGACATTGTCGAGTGGAAAAGGTAAAGATAATGGTGTTAGTGCCACCCCAGGTTCCCCCTCTGGAAACACCCTTGCATACACATGGTATATTTATTTGACCTATATGAAAACAATAAGTTAACTGTTCCTAGCAACCTCTACTACAGCTTCTGTACCCATGACATTGGTGGGTATTGATTGGTTAGGGAAAACCAGGCTAACTGTAGTACATTGGATACAGCTAATATCTGTACTGTAGCCTTCACTGGCTGTACTGAAAGAGTTTTTATAGCTTCAAATTGGATCTTTCCAAAACTGCTGAGCTACAGAGAGCTTTGTATCTTTCTCACTGTGTGTCCTTGAGATAAACCTGCTTTATGTTTTGTACAAATAAATCTTACCTTTTTGAGGACCAGATCTTTTCCAGCAACCATTTGACGGAGGAGGATCAACGGAAGACAGATTGCAAATGAGCACAAAAAACCCTGATGTCAGAAGGATATTGAGGTGTTCACACAACGAAGCAGGCAGCAAATATAGACGTTTTTGAAAGTCATTCTAACTTGATCCTCAGATGATTTGAGCCGGTATAAATACTACACTTGAAAATT
>NW_023339796.1:1526269-1527567 GCF_004916995.1 Morone saxatilis | reverse complement strand
GTATAAATACTACACTTGAAAATTGTGGTTTTGATCTGTCTGTATGCCATTCTGTTGAGCTTCCAGGAGCCCATGTGGTGTTTGGGTTGTGGGGTTTTGGGGCTCTGTTCTCGGCCTAGGTTATTTGGGTCGTTTGATTTTTTTGGTGCCTTATGAGGCTGGGTGACAACGTCCCAATGCGCAGAACAGAAATGACTTGAATGTGACTTTTGCTGTTGGCTGTATTTCTATTTGTTTTGAATGTACCATGGATGTAATGTATAAAGAATATTTATATACACAGAGCAGTGTGGGTTATTTGCCTGATGTCAAATTGAAAGTGGCTTTAAAGCATGACAGAGTGACAGTAGCAGCCTCTTTCACATTGAGACCCAAGGAATGAAAGAGGAAGAAGATCCAGTGTTGCTGAGTCCAGCTTTTTACATGCACAATTAATTATGCTAGCATTTTTTGCAGCTGTTTAGGTTTAAAATTGTCCTTTCTCGAAGCTGGAAAAGTTCCTAATGGTCTTTTATTGACAAGAATTCTATTAAGGCATCAGTCAGCTACATATGCTTCCAACAAAGTGCTGGTCAAGTTGTCTAAAGGTGTCTGAAACCACTTTTCCAACAGCAGAGTCGGGCCTGGCTGAGTCAGACCATTTCAGAAAATCGACCTTTACGTGCATTTTCTGCCATGGCAGTGAAATTAGGCAGGGTTTGAACTTCTCTCTCAAGCTCTCTTCTTTTCCTTTTTTATACAACTGCTGTTCATGTGTAGTACAAGCACATCTTTTAGTGCCTTTGAGCTGAGGTCGTATTTTATTCCCAGATCTGAGAAGACAGTGGGATGCAATCAGGAGGAAGATGTGATTGAAAGCTGTTCACCCCGACTTTGAGTGTGGTTGTTCACAGGGGCGTTTCCAGACTTGGTTGGCCAAAGAGATTTCAGAGGTGGTCAGTGCCACCCTAGGCCCCCCCTCTGGAGTTCTTCAGAACAGTTTGTTTGAAGCATACCGTGGACTTTGCTGCCTGAGAATGGGATCTAATATCATGACCAGCAAGCCTGGAGCCTTTGCAATTAATCATGACGAGTGAATAGTGAAACAGAGTAGTACTCTGGTTAAAAGGCAAAGGAGAGACAGAACCACAACACATTATCACCAGAACACCAGACACACGTCAATGCTTAGGTCGCAGTACTATCTAACTCTCTGGGGAACAAACCTTTCCTTATCTGTGCTGATGGTGGGTTAGTGGTGGAGTTTGATTAATAATCTCACATTTTTTCCCCAGATTTTTCTAGATTGAGAATAACTT
>NW_023339796.1:1525915-1526166 GCF_004916995.1 Morone saxatilis | reverse complement strand
GAATCACTCCCTCTGTAGATAAAAACAGCTCAATTTAAGGTAACAAAAATGCAACAATTCTTATTTTTAGGTGATTATACATTAATGAAGACATACCTATGAATATTATATTTAATTTCTACCAATAGATCTTCCTAAATGTTACACACTGGACCTTTAAATTATCAGTAGAAAGTAGATGTGTTTTTAAAAAAGGTTGTCTGATTGTCAAGACTTTGTGACGATTGCAAACAAATAATAAACAAAAACAA
>NW_023339796.1:1525075-1525855 GCF_004916995.1 Morone saxatilis | reverse complement strand
AAATATGTAACCATTTATTGTTAAAATTATCTTTTCAATACATAACACAGCTAATACAGATTAAAAAAACAAGATACCAGTATTGTGTCAAAGATCCACAGTCAGCTGGATGGTTGCGTAGAGAAAAATACAGTAAAGACTTTTATCTTGAGAAAATCGCCATGTGGTCATGATTCAGGAGAAAAAATAGAAGGCAAACACTTACAGTATAAAATGTACAGCCACATGATTATATAATATATATATATATATATATATATATATATATAACATTGCACATTATACCAAAAAAGGAACCACACATGGAAAAACAAAATAAGTGTACACAATATACAACAAGGCACTGTGGAAGAAACCTGCACCTTTGCATCTTTGGATGGATCTGCCGCCTGTGAAATGTTGTAGGAATGTTACACTGCAGGCAGTCCAGCTGAGCAAGTCATTCAAACTAAAATCTGATTGATTGCATCAAAGCCCAACGCTAACTTCTAATGTTTCAACCCTTGCCATCTGAGTTACCTAAAAGGGCATTACGTAATGTGTCATTCAAGGACTGCAACATCCAGAGGGTTTTGAAAAAATTTGACATATTCATATTCATATTTGACTGACGGGGATCAACGGAAGACAGATTGCAAATGAGCACAAAAAACCCTGATGTCAGAAGGATATTGAGGTTTTTACACAGCGACGCAGGCAGCAAATATAGACGTTTTTGAAAGTCATTCTAACTTGATCCTCAGATGATTTGAGCCAGTATAAATACTACACTTGAAAATT
>NW_023339796.1:1508007-1524975 GCF_004916995.1 Morone saxatilis | reverse complement strand
GTGAAATGTTGTAGGAATGTTACACTGCAGGCAGTCCAGCTGAGCAAGTCATTCAAACTAAAATCTGATTGATCGCATCAAAGCCCAACGCTAACTTCTAATGTTTCAACCCTTGCCATCCAAGTTACCTAAAAGGGCATTACATAATGTGTCATTCAAGGACTGCAACATCCAGAGGGTTTGAAAAAATTAGACATATTCATATTCAGTCATATTTTGTGGCTTTTGTGCATTTGCAGGTGCAGGGAAGCAATTATGTAAACTAAAAAAGACGACTGTCTGTGGTTCAAATGTACTCAACACAGAAGAATGATTACTGATCTCTTAGTATGCAGTTTGGTGCAAGAAAAGAAACCTCTCCAAACATTAAAAGAACGCCAAAATATTAAAGTATATATCCCAGTACATTGGTGATATATGACTTCAGGCCTCTGCAGTTTGAAGGGGATGTTTGTGGTGTTGCAATTGAAAAAGAATGCTTTTATCCCGATCCTGTTTATGACACCAGTTGTGAAAAATTCAAATGAAGAAGAAGCACTTGCTCACTAAGAAGACCACCATGGTCTCTTGAAATCTTCTTTGAGAGCAAGTGCTTCTTCTTCTTCCGAGTTTTTCCAACAAAGATTTGGAGAGTGGATGTGATAACATTCGATTTTCTGGAGAGTTTACAAGAAAAATATAGTTTCAATACTCAAGTTTAGCTTGAACGACTTGCATATGTGGACGATTCTGCAGTGTAAGTACATTGGTAGTTAAAGGGAACGTGGGAGCACCTTCCAGATTCTGGTTACAGAGCAACAAGAGTGGCATCGGTAAGACAAAGTCTAACTTGAGTTCGTCCTGCTTTAGATTGAACAGGCACTTGCGTGACCTTCGTATCACCAGCAAATCAATCACAAACAATCAATCACAAACTTGAAATGCTTGAGTACAGTTGCATATTATTTACAGTTCGTCCTGGAGAAGGTTTATATCGAAGGTCAAGTCCCAGAGTTTTTCAAAGCAGAGGAAAAGGCTTGTAGGCTTTAACTGGTTTCTTTTCTCTATTTTCTGCTCTTTTTTTTTTTTTTTTACACTTCAACATGTAACACACCCTCTTAAACTCACATTCGCACACATACACCACAACACACACACACACACACATACATACATACAGCCACACAAACAAAAACCTCAGTAACAAATAGCCCCATCCTCCAACAACCGTCCTTATAGTGCCACAACATGTTAGCATCGGGAAGAAATGAACAGTTTCATTCCAAAACAAGACACATCCACACTTTTAGAGCAAACTGATGAGAAAACAAGGTTGTGTTAAACCTTCAGCTGGTTTTCTTTGGTGTCTTTTGTATTTGGGTACTTCAGGAGTTGATCAGTGGTTCTGATTAGTTGTTTCCATCATGTACTTTTGTTATGAGCCAGTTTTATTTTGTTATTGGACTAAAATATGTCGATGTGGTTTTTTGTAGTTAGAGAAACAACAATGCTTTTTAAGATGTCATGGTCATAATGGCTTGCCTTCATGGCTCTAGTAAGCAAATAAATTGAGAATATTGAGGTCAATTTATCCAGTTCTCTCAATGATAACTGCCAGGCTTTCTAAGTTTGCGCTGCCCAATTACAAAGTACTACTTAAAATGACTCAAGTAGCTAGTTTGTTGGAGGGAGATTTGAAAAGCTGGCAACCAAAGAAATTTGGTTTGGTCATCCTTTTCTAACCATTGGAACCTTTGGAAACAAAGGCCACCATATTTTGAACCTTGTTGAAACTTTCTCCCAAAGAGATGCACAACTTTTCTGGTTTCGTCAACTTCCTAGATAACCTTGTGAGAAGAAGAGCTAAGAACGGCAGTGAAGGCTTTTTTTGATGGCAAAGATGTTTTCGCTCTTTCCCCGAGTTTGATTACGTTTTATGGTTGTTGATCTGATTGGATGAAGTTCGCCCATGATAGACAGTAATAGACAGACAGTTCATCCAGTCACCTGGAGTATTTTTTTTAAGTCCTCGCAGCTTGCAATGATTGCTGACTGCGTTTGCTTTGAAGTTCTGATCTATCCGGTGTGGATGTTTAATGTTTTGGAATGAAACCAGTCATAAAATAATAATTTGAGCTAGTTAACATTAAGAGCATTGTGGTTTGTCTCCAGCATTCAGAGTCAGTCAGACATGTCAAATGCACGAGTTGCTCTCTCCAGAGTGCCGAGAATGTGCGTCCATGCATGGCCAGTGGCTGCCGCTCTCGACCTCCTGTGGCACTCGGCAAGTGGCCATAAGTTCAAAGGTTAAAGGGCAGAGTTCACCAGGCGCTGCACTGGCTGCCGTGGCTGCTGACGGACTGGCAGTTGCTGTAGCGCTTCTTGACGATCATGCTGATGTAGGCCTTCATGAGCTTGGCGATGTCCATGACCTGCAGAGGAGAGGACAGGCGTTTATACAGTTCATGGTGTTTCATTTGATTATCTGCATGCTTTCATAGATGTGTGAGGATTTATTACTTATGGTTTAGTCAAACCAGCATTCATGATGACAAATTTTAGAGTGAAATGAATGAATTCCATCATCAAGAAACCAACAGTTTTGAAGGAATTGTACCATTTGTGTTTCAAAGACCAGCTCTCGACCCTCCACAGCGATCTTGTAGGCGTTGGGCAGCGGAGCTCCGAAGGAGAGAATCTGTTCATACGGGAAAACCTCCAGAGGCCACGGCTCTCCTCGTTTGTACACCGATATGGCCTCCCGGCTCACGCCCAACCACAGCTCAGAAGGGAACGTGCCGTCCCGACACTAAATGTCAAATGAACGACAAGCATGAGAGCTCTGATGTTTGACTGGACTGATGTAGAAAATGAAGTACTTGTGATTTTCTTTTGTGTAGTTGACTTACATAATATTTTAAGAATTGGGATAGTTATTCCTTCAGTGCCCATTGTTTTGGTCTGAGTGCTTGAGTGCGACATTCAGTGGCAAGTGAATTTTTGTATAACTAGGTATTTTCTTAATTTTTTCCAAAACTTAGCAAAAATCATTCGTCATTTCATACGGGTGAACACAAATACTCTCAAATATAATTACAGTTTGACAATGACATAAATTAATACATATACATAAATTAAGTAAAAAGATCTAAAATATATAATTTCATAAAATTTGACAGAATGTAACAAAATAATCGAAGAAGGGATCCATCTAGGGATTATTTCTGCTCCGTCCTCACCTCGACATTGAACAGCGTGGATCCATATCCCTTCCACTCCTTCACCAGAGTCATATATTTGACCATGGCCTGTTCCTGGTTCATCCCCTGCAGTTTCTTCCACTTGTCCATCACGCTGGTTCTCACCGCTGCCGCCTCCTCCCTCATCCACACCTCCAGGCTGTTCTCCTCCTCCAGCTTCTGCCGACTCAGGGAGCCGCTCCTGAAGCTCCGCCTCAGCGTTCCCTCCAGGAAGCTCGAGCGTTTTCTCTCCGCTGTCCCCGAGCGGTCGGCCACCGAGCCGGTGCCTGGAGCAAACGTCTTGGCTGAGTTCTGCACCCGGGCCCGCAATCGCCCCATGGGGAACACCTGGGACATTTCAGGGAGGTTGGCCTGGGAGCTGTGATCGCCCAGGAGATACTGAAGTCTTAGGGCAGCCAGGAACTGAAGAGTCTCCTCAGGGGCCGGATACTGACCACGGATGACGGCTTCATGGGCCTGTAGACAGCAGAAATAGAGGAAATGCATTAAAGACAGCTTCAAGAACAAGTGCCTCAGTTAGGAAGCTTTGTTTTTTAGCTGTTGGTCGGTCGGTCCACAAATTATTTCTATTTAAATTGTAACTGGCGTGCTATCTTGGCCAGATCTCCCTCAGAAAAGAGATTTCAATCTCAAGGTCCAGGTTAAATAAAAGTTAAATAAAAAATGAAAAAACTTGAATTTTAATTTTATTATATATGTGTTGTAAATTCAATAACATTGTATCCTTGTAAGTGTGTGTGTGTGTGTGTGTGTGTGTGTGTGTGAACGTATGAACCTGATGATACATTCGATGGCAGTTTTTGGTACTTGAAATGTTTTTTTCCTCGACAATGTGAGTGTTTGAATGAACCATCTGTCAATCTGAGCTGAGAATAACTGGTTGCTTTAAAGTCTGTCTTACCTGCTCAAACATGAAGGCGAACTCCACGCTGTCTTTGGGAACATTGTCCGTGTCCAAGAAGCAGTAGAGCTTGAAGTAAAACTTCCAGCCGGTGTTGTTTTCGTCTGCGCTGGCTGAAAGCCTGGAGACCAGAGAGTGAGTTAATGAAGGCCGGAGGGCAGGAAACATTTGCCTGCTTCAGACACAAAAACACACACACACACACACACACTGCGGACGCTTACTTCTCAAACTTGGCGAGCACGTCGGCCACCACCATGCGGCTCTCGATGGCTTTCTCTGTGGTGTCGTTGTGTTCAAACAGAGCAAACATGTTCCTGCTGTCCTCCATGGCCAGGCCGCGGATCAGCTTCTCCACCACCTGACACACACACAGAGTAAGATGGAAACAACCACCGCTATTTTTAGAGGCAATGCCTATTAATCCACAGTGGAATTTTCCAAAATGTGCAGATCAGATTAAATAATGAAAGATGCACAAAAATGACCATTCAAAAGAGGTGAACTAAAGCGGGAACTGTCAGGGTTCCCACTTGTCTTTAGAAATCATTTTCCAGGACATTTTCCAGGACAATACAGGAAAACACACAACATTATATGACTCACAAACGGTCATATCATTTACCAGATGCTTCATTACAGGTAGGTGGTCAGTGTTAATGGCACACAGCGTGTTAAATCTCCACATACTCTCCAATAAACTGATTGCATTTTACTACAGTTTACCTCTAACTGTAACTTTACTTTAGCCACAGCCCATAAGTAACAAATTAAGTAGAATTTACACGTGGGAACCCTGAATGTACTTAGTAGCATTGTGGGTTAACCTTTGAATACTAGTTGGTTCTGTCTCTATATTTTCAGAAACCCACCTCTCCGGCTGTTGTGTGCGAGTTGATGGTGATCTTGCAGGATCCTCCTCCATGACAGTGAACGGTGGTGCTCATGTCCTGCCGGGCCACGATGGAGCGGATCTCCTCCTGCGACGGGACGTTCTCTCTGGCTCGAGTCTTCCTCAGAGAGTCGATGGCGAAGGCGGCGTAGCGATCCATCTCCGAGCCGGGGAAGAGTTCTCGGGTCCTGCGAGAAAGTGATTTGGGTTGGTCAACATGAGAGACTGCACCAACTTTAAGAAAAAAGTCTTCATCCATCTTTAACATGCCATTACCTCCTCAGGTGGAACTTGAGGTATCTGAGGATGCTCCTGGTCGGGACGAAGGTGCAGGACATGCAGGCCAGGATCTTCCAGCTGCAGAGGTTCCCGGGGCTGCCAGGCTGCGGTGGTCGCGTCGTCTGCTTGATCAGCTGACAGAAGAGCTCGTCCCGCAGAGGTTTGAGCTCCTGGCCGGTCTGCAAGATGCCCTGGATGATGGGCACGGGGTCGGCCACGCCCTCCAGGTGCTGCAGAGAGCTGAACACTTTGAGGGCTTCATCCTGCAGCGTTGTGTAGCTCCTGTTTCTCGGAACTGAACGGGAGGGAGGGAAGGGGTTTGTGATGTGATGGATAGACTGTGTTCATTGTTGGATTGTGGTCATTACATTAGTTTTTGTGGTTTGTTAGTACATTACTGTGTTTGTGGTCAAGATATGTAATGTCACCTGACCAGTCTTAAATTTAATTTGCCTTCCTAGTGGTATATCCTGTGAAAAAACTCTTTATTGTTTGTATCTTCTAATAAATTCTGCAATAATATCAACAAATTAAGTTTTTAAAAATCCACCTTATCTATCTTTAAAATTAAATTCCTGCCATTTAATGATGTTATTTTCCATTGTGGTTCCTTGACATCCTTCATTTATTTGCCCCAACATGTAACCTCCTATTTTCATCACTCATTATACCCTTTTCTGACAAAATCTCAACTCTAATAACAAGATATGGATACAGTAAAACACAGATATTGGCAATTTTTAGAAAGAAAGGTATGTTTGGCATCCATTTTTTGGTCATGTTTTAAATTAACTGCCTTTTCGAAGACCCAAATATAATATCTAGATTAAAAAACATAAAAAGAGAACTAGAATAACTAAAAACAGCCATTAAGACTTTTAAAAGCACACATTTTTAAAGAGTTTTGTGATGGAACTATTAAAGTAATGAGGTGATTGAATTGAATCTAACATTTTCCATAAATTGCCATAAAAATGTGAAAATGTCCAATTCCATGCTGATTACCAAACCTGATAATACAGCAGCTTCTATTTGCTGACATTTCAGTCTTACTTGATTACTGTTGAATGTCCTGATTATAATCTGTGACTCACCGGTGAGGTGGATATCTCCGTAGGGCAGCGGCAGCAGCGGTGAGTGCAGCGGGTGGTGGCTGTAGCGAAGGATAGGGTTCCTCTTATAGATCTGCTCCACCACCTCCAGGTTTAGACAGTTCTCCTGCAGAGAGGATCCTGATTATTTAAAGTCCCCCTTTCAAAAATCTGTTTTTCTTCTCGTTCCTACAGTTGGACATTTGAGCTTCACTGTGCAGAATGATGTATGTGCAGACTGTGCAAGGACTGACATCTTTGCATCAGTTCAGTCTCTGGATGTGTATTTTCAATTGCAGTAATTTAAGACATGAGTCAATGAGACCTGAATTTTGGAGTTATGATCACAATTAAATGGAGAAAAGAACAACATTCATCACATTTCTGTGAGGTTTTGTCCGTGAGCCTCACTCAGCTGTGGACATGAGTGTGGTTGTATCTTGTTTATCTGTATTTTCCTCTGATATACAAGCATCCAGAGTGTTTACTGTGTCTGTCTGATGCATGCTGGGATACACTCTAGCCTCCAGCGACCCTGCACAGATAATGGATGCTGGATAATCCAAAGTTTCCTAGTTTATTTGTCCTAGTTTTTCTTATAGCTTTTGTCAAATATCTGAATAAATAGTAGGATTTGTGGTGTGGTGGACTAAAAATAACAAATCTAGTCATCACATGCTGTTTAAAAAGGTAATAATAAAGTATAACTATTTCCTGCATTAAAAAAAATCCATTAATCTCCCACTAGGGGTCGTGAGGCCTCCTTGATTATAAGGGTTGTAAGAAAACTTACAGAGTAGGTCTATATATCAATATTTAATTCATTTCTGTGAAGAAAACTAAATAAAGTTGTTATTTTTTATCTTAGTATTGAAGATATAAACAGGATAAGGTCACGATGAAGACACATGAACACAAGCTATATTCACATAAACAGCCTCGACCTGCATTAGAACAGTTCAAAAAACAAAAGAGCTGAAAGAACAATGAGAGGAAAACACTGAATCAGTCAAAAAGTCTATTAACATGTATGATTGTTAAAAATCCCAAAATACAGAATACAGACATGAGACATGACAGAGTAGAATAAAAAGTTCCCTAAAATTATCAGGAAAACTCATCTCTTATTAGGAAACTGCTCAAAATCAATTCAAGTCTCTCGTTTTATACAAACTTCCTGCAGTTATTGCGTTCACTATTTGGGTTCATTGTGCAGTTTATCAGCTGTTCTCTGCTGTCATTGTTATGCATTGAATATAATATGAAACATCAATCATAAAACAGGGGTCCCTCTGGGAACCACTGATGACCTGTCTGTTAGCTGCCTACCTTGATGTCCTGGATGAGCTGCTGGGTCGGCGTGTCGATGGGCACTTTGGTGTCGATGACGTTCTGGATGGAGTTGGCCCAACGCATGGCCTCATTCAGCAGCTTACAGTAGAGACGGTATGAGTGTTTGCGGCCGTACACGATCACGTTCCAGTAGCCTGTCGGGATGACATGAAGAAGGCCCCGAATAAAACATTTTTAATGACACGAATATCAATGAGATATATTAAAAAAATGTGTCCATATTTTCTTTTCCTACCGGTCTCCTTGAAGACCTTTTCGTCGGGCTGAACCACTGAGCAGAGGCTGTTCAGCACCAGCGTTCCCAGCTTTAGGGCGTTACGCTCCGAACTCTTGTAGTAATCTAGGGAATTGTGGGTAAGCAGGAACCAGCGTTTCTTCAGCTTCAGCGAGGCTTTGGTGCTGTTCTTCATCTCCTTTTGCAACCAGCCTGGAGGAAATAAAGGAATCAGATATTTGTATTGCTTGAATTTGTTTTTTCTTTTCATTTTATCATTTCAACATCACATGATGTCATTTCAGAAGTGTTAGTGTAGACACATAGTGTAGCAGCATAAAAGCACTTAATGTCAGCTCAACCTGTAGATTCCCAAATGTTTAATGTTATTGTGCAAAATCCTGCACATCATGGTATGAAATAATTAATTAATTATTAATTCATCTTTTAATTATTAAGGTTTGTTGACATATATAATCATATCACAATAAGCAAAAACACCAACGTAGGCACTGGAGGACCATTTTTAATGCAGAGTTCAAAGTTAAGAAGATTCTGTCATACGGCCCCTGAACTAGTTTTCTGCTTTTCTGCGTTGTCACCTCGGATAATGAACTCCTGTCCGTCCACGCGGGTGTCTCCTTTGGAGCGCTGCAGCAGAGTGATCCAGTGGTGCATCTCCTCGGGCGTATCGGCGTTGCAGTGCAGCACGCGGTTCGCTGTGATCATGACGAAGGAGTTCGGCCTGTGGCGGTTCAGAAATGCAGTTAATAGAGATACTAACAGCAGGAAGAGGTAGCTGATCAATTACAAACCGAATAAAATAAAATAAAGGTGGGTATAAAGTACAAAACAAAAATTTAAAGGGCAACTGGGTTACAAATGACATTTTTGGAAATTATAAATAAAATTTAGTCACTGAAGCAGTAATCAGTAACAAGATACCATATTAGAAAAACATATATGATTAAACCTAAGCTGTTAAATCTTGCACCTACAAAAAGCTCCAGAAACAGGTCAACAGGTCTGAATGAGGAGTGTTGCCTTTCATCTAACTGATCCTTTCTCTTCCCATTTCTTTGCTGTAGTGTGTGAAAAAGTGCAGCCAGTCACGTGACGTGACGTTTGATGCAGGTTCTTACCTCTCTGGATTATCTGACGCACAAACCGAATCGATCATCCCCACATCCAACGTTCCCTGAAGAGAGAGAGAGAGAGAGAGAGAGAGAGAGGTTCAGTAACAGTGTTCAGCGTGCAGATAAAGAGTTTGACCTCCCTCTGCCCCGTGGAAACCAATTATCTCTCTCTCTCTCACACACACACACACACACACACACACACAGATAAAACATGTTCACTCACAGGTACGACACTGAAAAGAGGATTAGAAAGCATTTCAAACACATCTGTGTGCTGTCAGTTCAACACGAAGAACTACCGCAGAATGGAAAGTATGGAGCAGAACAAAAGGCATGAATATAAAATATGTTCGGATTGCAGGTGGCACAATTTCAACAAAATCAATGGAAAGAGAAGAAGAGACGTGAACAGACGCAGATGTGCTTATTGTGGAGTTAAAAGCCCACAATGACACAAAGAAACTAGCCAATCGAGGCAGCGGTAGACCAGCAACTCCTGTGCTGACAACTAAAATCACTGTTTTTTTCAATGGAGTCTGGTGGCTTTAAACGGTATAACGGGGATATAACGACTGTTTCTGGTTAAACAAAAAGGATCTTACTCTCAGCAGGAATCCTTTCCATAATCCTGTCAACAATCTGACAAAAACCAGCACTTATAGTGGACGCAGGTACACTGACGGTGCACAGTTGCACCCCAAGGATTATACAGTATAGACTGTTTTGAGGCTGCTGGCTGCAGCAATCTCGCTCAGACACAAAAACATGAGAAAATAGGTCCAGGTTGAAAACACAGACGTTTCCCTTTTAAAAGAAATTACACTAATTCAGAAGCTATTTGACTTCACTTTGTATATATACAAACTGGTCTGAGGCAGCACATTAATAAACACTAACTGTGTTCTGTAGATTTTTCTATACCAGTTTTTATCCTTTTAATGTCTCTTGATGTACTAGACAATAGTATAATGTTGAAAATCAATGATCAGATTAATAATTGATTTACAGGGTTTTTGTACCAATGTGGAGGTTAGAACTTTTACTTCACTGGTTTAGCCAAAAAGAGACCTTTCAGTCCAGCTATTTTATCTAAAAAACACACATAGAAAATATAAAATTAGCTTTACGATTGGGTTGAGGTTGACTATTTTCATGATTTGTACAAATGAATGCTTAAAAAACATGTTTATGCACAGTTTTGCAGCTTGAACAAAGAATGAACTCCTGTGTGTGTGTTAAGAAGATCACACAGAAATATTCACATTCACTATTTAATTGTAGAGTTGAAGATTAAATTCTTTTAAGTTCTGGGAAGAAGATTTTGACTTCTTGTTGTTGAGACATCATTTGACAGTGTGAACTTGAAGTATACAGATATATTACAACTCCATTTCCCACAGTGCTTTGCTCCCCCCACAGTACTCACCACAGCATTCTGGGGGTTGGCCTGCTCATCGTGCATCTCTCTGATCTCCTGTTCTGTAGAGCCATGGACCTGACTCAGCACGCTGAACCACTGGCTGTAACCATGGAGACAACATCATCATCAGCATCGTCACCAAGTCATTATGGTAATGTCAGTGAACAGGACCCGTATGAAGGTCTAAACTACTCAGATCCCAACCTTTATTTTGTAGTAATTTCAGTCAGGTTATATCACTAAACTGGGATTAAATTTGAATCCATTACAGAAAATATATTATCCATCTTATTTTATAATCTTTGATGAAAGATACACATGCAAAATTATAGTATACATAGATATAATGCATGTGAGGCTCTCCTGAGTGACTGAAACTGCTGTTTTTATCATCTACGTTGGTGAATTAAGGATTTATTTCCACCAAACCAGATCCTTTCCATAATGCTGTCAGACCCTGAGAATAACAACCTGAGTTTGTCAGTGGCAGAAACCACTTTTAGTGGATGCAGTTTGATCAGTAAGTTTGTCCTCAAAGATTGTGTTGCTGCCATTAAAGGCTGTTTTGTAAATATTTTCACCTCTAACTTCACCTCTAAAGTGAATTAAGGGTTTATTTCGATAAAACCAGCATTCATGATTGTTGGAAAGACGGTTTTAATGAGTTTTGTCTGTCCAGTTTGAAGTTTTTGGTCTGAGATGCGGCTGCTCTAGTGCCACATCTAGTGGCAGGGAATTTTATAATGTAACCTTTAAACCTAATTTACTTTAGTTTGAATCAGCTGTGTCAGTGTCAACAGTCAACTTTCTATATCTAACTTTCAAACTTTCTATATCTGTTGTTTCATTGGATGAAATGATGTTGGATCTTGAGAATGTGTGTGTACAAATAAGGCGGACTCAGACTGATTCTGTCTCAGACATATGGAGCTGATGTTAGCTCACACTGAGAGAGAGGCTGCCACTGTAAGCCTGCTGCCAGCACATACACACACACACACACACACACACACACACTGTTCATCTTCCTGTCAGGGCAGATATATGGAGGAAGTAGACTGTCCCTCTGAGGGGAAATCAATGTGTTGCTGGGGGCAACCGGCACACCGACCCCATAGCGACAACACCACCTCCTCATTACACGGTCTGTGACTGAGGATGTGTGAGTGTGGGTATAAACCTAATGGGGAAATAATAACACTAGGAAGAGTTAGAGAGAAATAAAAAGATTATTTATGTATCTTTCAGTCTTCTTCTTAGACCTGAAAACTCTTTTAGATGTCAGTGTGGTGATACTGGGTGAAGTCTCTTTTTCTGGGTAACTGTTTTCAAACCCTGCTCTGTAAAGCAGTTTGGACTCCATTTCTGATTATGTTATAATCCCTATTATTTGTGTGGAGCTTAGCACAGAATATCTGACAGAAACACACAACTTACCTGGCATCCTCGGCAGACTCTGCGATCAGATGGTAGGTCCTGTCTGGCATCACAATGTCGATTCCATTCTCCTTACCGGTGTTATCAATGATCTCTCTGCAGATCACAAAAAACAAAAATAGGTACATCTCCCCCAGAAGTTCCTCACCTCGTCCCCTACGAGGGTTCATATTGCTATTTATCTAAATCACCACCAGGAATTAATAAAAAAAATGTGATTTCTTATCTTTTTGAATTGTTTAGCTTTTACTTTACTTCAGTACTGTTATTATAAAGTCAGCATCTAGTGGCCATTAGAAGAACTGCATCCTAGTTAGTGAGATAATGTTGTAATTCATCGACTGAATACAAAAATGGATGACATGACAACTCCCCAACAGTGAAGCCGGGCGAGACCTTGATACCGCGGCAAACTCAGATCACATCTGTGCAGACTCTTGCCTCCAGTCATTGAAATAATGTGTAATTGTGATAATTTCAGATATCATAATCATAATATTGGTGCACACCAATGTCCAACATGACCATTTTTAATTCTAAAGCTCATGTGCGCAATGTAATTATGTAAATAAGCTTAACTAACACTTAATTACATTCCACTCAACTCACCATTCTTTTACAGCTCTTTTGTACTAAGTGTTTAATTCAATTCAGTCTCAAGACATGTTTCATACAGAGCAGGTCTAGAGTCTAGACTCTACTCCTTTTGAAATTATTTACAGAGAACAACAATGTTTAATTACTCTAGTAAGAGTAATAAAACACTAAGAATGTTTTTGAAGCTGTAAAGTCAAACTAAAGTCAAATGTAATGCAAAAAAAACAAAAACACACAAAAAAACGGACTCAGCAGTGTTTGATGACATTCGAGCTACCCGGATGAGTCCTTACTTGGCATTATGCATGTCCAGCACCCCCTTCATCTTTTCCTCGCCGTCCTTCTCAAAGTACATGAGCTTGCTCTGTCGCAGCACGAACCAACGGCGCTTCCAGTTGCGGCGGGACAGCGTGGACGAGCCCCCTCCCTTCTTGTGCAGCCAGCCCTGCTTCAGAGCCTCCTGCTTGGCCCGGAACCACAGGAAGGTCTCATCCTTGAGAACGCACCAGCGCCGCTTCCACGTGTTAATCAGGCCGCCTGGAGAGGAAAATATGAGATATTTACTCATGTGGTTACATTCTACTGCTACATCTCTGAAGAGGATGGCAGTGACTGCAGGGGGTGCAGAGCGATGGTGGCTATCAACCCGGTGATATTTATTTTTTAACCACTTGGAAAAAATTTCCTGGTAACTACGAGTCTTTGAATTTGCTTCATAAACCAAAATCGTCTGCTCTCCTTCGGCCACTAAAGAAGTAAATGGTAAATTATGGAGCGTGTTACTTGTATCAGCGCCTTCCCTACGTCTTTCCGACCACTCGAAACTGACGTTTTATACACTACGAACACATTCCACCCTTTCTACACATTCACGACACCGAATCAGCTATGCATTGGGAGCAATTTGGGGTTTAGTTCTTGCATCAAGGGACTATTGACCGTTGCAGGAGGAGCACGGGATCGAACATACAAACCTTGTGCTGAAGGGGGACCCGACGCCTTCCTGCTTCGCATGCCTCTGAGCCACAGCCGCCCGAAGTGTAAATGAAGGAGATACCTTTGATGTAGAGGAAGCTGTGGAAGTATGGGAGCGTGACGCAGCTGTAGACGGAGTCTCGCCGATACGACAGCTCGTCATCGGTGTCGAACCTGTCAAAGTCGTCCTCGCTGTCCTCAAACTGGAACAACGACAACAGAAATGAGACATTCAAGATGTAGGTGTTAAGATCTAACACACCTAAGAATAGTAGATGTTCTTGAAACAACTGACAAATGCTTTGCTGAAACCCTTAAACTACTACCTTCAGTCAGCAGTCCCTACTGATGAAATCGGATCAAAATCATGTGAAACCAAACTCACCGATGACTGAGCCCCCTCCGAGCTGAAGCGGTAAGCCCCTGAGCCGTTGTAGGTGCCTACAGAGCCACGGTAGTCAGGAGACCACTGGCCACTGCGAGGGTTGGAGAAGGCCACGCTGCCACTGGACACGATGGCGCCCTCATCGTAGTCATCCTGGTCGTAGTCTGAATCCTCGTCTGGCGGTATGAGCTCCACCAGGTCGTCGGACTGAGCCTCGGATGAAGCCTGGGCGTGGCAGTAGGCAGAGTCCCCGCTGGAGGAGGCGCTGTGGCAGGTGGGGGGCACTGGTGGTAAAGGCGGCTGGTGAAGCAGGGTGGTTGGCGGCAGTGGTGGGATCACACCATCGTTGGCGTATGGATCTTCTTCTGATGAGTCATCACTTGTCCGGATCCCACTTGTCCGCTGGCCGTCTGAGTGGCCATGTTCACTCGGGTTCGGCGAGTCTTTGAAGGCTTCATCATCAGCCCCAAACCCTTCATCCACCTCTTCCTCATCGTTACCTCTCCTCCGTCTACCCTCTTTCTCCTTCTCTTCCCCTTCGCCAACTCCCAACGAGCTTTCAATGTTCCTTACGCACTCATCGATCTCGTCAAAGTTCAGCGAGTCGAGGAACTGCTGCGCCGCCTTGCAGGCTTCATCCTCCAGACGCCGGAGCTCCTGGTCACGGAGAAGCTGCAGGCGGTTGAGTGAGGCCTCAGTCAGAGAGAGCTCCTGACGCTCTTTCTGCCTCTGCAGCGCCTGAATCTCCCGCTCAAGTCGCAGGATCTCCTCCACCTGAGACGCTTCATGAGGACGGACTGGCTCCTCTTTTTCAGGTGCCTCCTCGAGGGCCTCTGCTGACTCCAGCTCTTCCAAGGTGTCCGGTGATGTTGCAGCTGCAACTGCAGGCAGAGGCTGAACCACAGAGACTAACTCCTCAACGCGATGAAGCTCCTCCTGAAGTATTCTGGCCTCCTCAGCCTGAGGACGAAAAAAGGACAAAACATTTTAAAAATCTGATGCATGGTTTTTGAAATTGTGTTTCCACTTTCCTCTCCATCATCATCTTCTTCACAAAAAAATTCGGTTTTAGGTTGAATAATTGTCTTTCTTACACATCTACATGTCCTAAAAGTCTTAATTGTTTAAAATAAATCTCCCAGTAATGTGAGATCATTTTAAAGAGATTCTAATATTATTCCATTATTATTTCAGTTGTAATTTTTAATGAATTGCATGAACTCTTCTTTGCCTGCCTATTTTTAGCTTTTATAGAAGATACCTAGACTAATTTCTACAAAATTCCTGAAGTAAGTTGATTTGTTCTGGAAATGAGGTTGAACTACTCTTACTGTATTGGGAGAATGAATTATAGACAAAAATAACTCAATAAGATGGATATTTTTTTAAGTGTTAAGTATGATCTCAAAAACGTCCAACTGCTTTTTGGATCCAGTCTAGCACTGTACGACAATAAACTGGAGATTGTATTATTTCATAGTAAACCATGACCTGTATCTCTGTTGAATAATGTAAATGAAATATAAATAAATTCAAAATATAATATGAAAAATGTGTCTGAAAGATTCAATAGTCTACCCAAGTATGCCTACAGAGACTGTAAACACACTTTCATCGTACCTCTCTGGCGAGTCTCTCAGCCTCCAGCCTCTGTTTCTCCCTGCATAGACACAAACAGACAGACATCAGCTGACTGACTGAAACAGACAGTAAGAGATAAGATTTACCAAAACACACGTAATTACATTTCCCGTCTCACTGTGGTATTAAATTCCCATAAAACCCATCTAGAATACAGGTTGTGAAGGTCAGACAGAAGTCCGTCCGAGCAACAGCAACAAAAAAGCACATCTTCTACATTATACAATTATATACATATACATATACATTGTACAACTTCTTATAAATACAAGTATCCAAGTAAGTGTACATAAATGTGTGCTGGTATTACTATGTTGATTTTCAGAGGTAACTTTGACTAATCAACATGATATTTATTCGTATTTAGTCTCCATCTTTGCTTTTTTAACCCTACATTTCTCTTTTCAGTCAGACAGTGTGGTTGGAGATACCATATGAGGATATGAGGTCATATTTTCGATATTGTTTCTGAAAGATGGAGAAGCCTACAGCCTACAGCCCAGCCCTCCTTGGATTTTCTATTGATGTACTCTGTAGGTGGCGCTATCGTCTTTGCTTCATAAATCTCTGCTGGTGAACCAGTAGATTTGTTTTCCCGCCTTAATAGAGCTGCAGCACCAGACAGTGAGTATTTAGAGCAACAAAAACTGGGGGTAAGGTGTTACATGAGAGTAGGAATTGGTAGAATGTAAATGAAAATCTCTCTCCTTAATCGCTCTACTTTAACTTGAGCAGCCCACCTCTCCATCTCCTCCTCCATCCTCCTGCGGCACTCCTCCTCTTCCTCCCTCCTCCTCCTCTTTTCCTCCAGCAGCTGGCTATAGGCCCGGCGGGCCAGCTGGCCTCGCACACGTTTCTGGAAGGTAAGCGCTGCCCAGCGGAGGAGCAGGAACTTCCTCCTCCAGTAGAAAGCCCGGTAGTTCTTCTGAATGACCACAATGCACTGCAGCAGCTTCCTGTACTGCTTCCTGTTTGCAAATGGGACTTTAGGTCAGAATGAACATTAAAACTGTTTCTGAGAAGGTTTTTGGTATGATTGTTGAGTGGTACCTGGCCATGTAGCCCATGACGTGGGCCTGGATGATCATGGCCGCTTTCAGAACTTCCATCTCCCTCTGCTTCTCCAGACGATGCTCCAGCGACTCCCGAAGAAAGACCTGAGAGGGGGAGGAGAGGAGGTGAGATACAGGATATGAATTAATCCTTCCTGTTATTCTATCACTGTTTTTGGATACAAGTGTAATAGTTCAAAGTCTTTGGCTTGAGCAGTCTTCTATTTAGAATGGGGATCATATTGTGAGTTAGAAAGACTTAATTCAGAGTTATTTGGACACTATTAACAGTTGTATTATAGGCCATGTGTTTAATTAAGTGAGAATAAGTATTGTGGTACTACACCCTTAAA
>NW_023339796.1:1497407-1507907 GCF_004916995.1 Morone saxatilis | reverse complement strand
TGTGTGTGTGTGTGTCTGTTGTTGGCAGAGTGACAGAGCATTGAATCCTCAGCGGTGAAGCACTAATGAGATTTTCAGGAGGAAATGTAAACTCGTCGGGGTGATTTGGACGTCACTGACAAGCAGGTTAATTAACAGGGAAACATGCAGTACATGCCCTAGCATGTGCGCACACACACACACAAAGACAGAGGCACACAAAACTTCTTCCTCCTGAATTCAATTGTTGTAAGGTTGCAGAAGCCTTGGAGCAGCATTTAAAGCCTCAGAGCTGATTAAACCTCTAAAACCAGACTGGTATTAAAACAGTCCCAACATATAAATACACTTTATTACAATTAACAGTCTTATTTTTAAAATATTACGTCAACTTTTCTGAATAAAGGTACACAAGTAGGCTATTGTGAGAAAAAGTGCTGCGACTGTGGCCACAAGAGGTATTAAAAAAGTGGTGTAACAGCATCAAAAGAAGAGAATAGTTATAAAGTCAGTGAACTGCTTCAATAACACAGTTACACAACAACACAGCAAAGTTTGCTAATATCACAAAGTCATTATTTAAGAGGCTAAGTCACTATTTTGAGAAAGTTTCTCTTTATAATAACTTACAGAATCCTTTTTTTTGGTTACATTGGCAGGAATGGGCTTCCATGAATTTGAGCTTAGACCAAAGTACTGAGATTTCTTGTGCTGCTATCCAAGCTTACAGTAACATACAGAGTAAAAAGACTCCTGCATGTCTACAAACACACACTTATTCAAGTGTACTTACAAAACCACAAACATAAAATGAAAGATTAGCATTGTGGAGACCAGGTCTTTGTGAGTCCCCACAATGTGTGATCAGATTTATGTCCCCAGACTGACACAAGTAAACACTTCTATAAAAGACAAAAGTGAGACACACACACACAAAACACACTCTCACTTTATTAAACAACTTCCAACATGAATCACACATGCTCAAAAAGTGTGGCCTCGTGTACGAGCGTGCACATTTGCATCCTAATGAATAGAACAACTAATCCTTTTTAATCATTACTATGCTAATTAGTGCAACAAAAGCCGCTCTAAGCCTCGGCGCACTTTTGATTCTTGCTGTCGGGGCCTTCAGGGAGCGCCGTTCGCGGTGACAGGTCGGGCCCGTGGAGGGAACAGAACCCTGGGAGACGCAAGCGGAGCCACATCACTTCCAGGAAATTAAGTTTGAGGCTGTAAAACCAAAAAAACAACTCCTAGACAATAGTTGGGACATGTGCCGACTGAAAGGAGCTGAAGCCCGGCTCGATGTAAATCTCACCGCGAGAGGCAGCGGGGACAAAGTGGACGAATCCCTCTGAGGGAGATAGAATTGATTTAATGGTTTACGGGCAGTTGCAGCAGCAGGAGTGCCTTTTTGGGTCATGCAGAGAGAGGCTCTACAGAAGGCTTTCAGGTGGCGTGACGCACCACATTTCAGAAAGGTCTGCACATTAAAATGCAAATCAATGTGTGTTTCTGTCAAAAAGTGAATATTCTCAGGAGTTTTAATCAAGAGGACATAATAAAAACAGACCACTGTAAATCTGGTAAATGGTGACATTTCAATGCTGCCCTGTTGCCGTTTGTCTTCCCTGACATACAGGAGCATCGAGCACATTAAAACCCCAAGAGGGAGAGAGGGAGACTTGAACAGTCTTCTTCAATATTTACATCTTCACCATTCTGGCAACAAGACGTTTTAAAGAAGAGAGAGAGATAGCTGGGTGTACAGATATGTTGACTTAATGTTTGTTTTGGAGTCAGTGTGCAGATGTTTCATCTTATTTCACTGCTCCTTCCTAATATGACATTTATGACACATAATGAGGGGCATCTCCTCCAAAGAGTACTTCTTCAACCATTCAACGTTTGATTGTAGCTAAGGCCTTAAATTTAAAAGAGTTAAAACTATAATATGTAATATTTCTGCATTAAAATGTCTATAAATTCTGGCTTTATGTTCTATATGTTGAGTTGTGTTCTTACATTATCCCAAAATCTATATTTTATTCAGGTAACGCTACGTTTCACCAGTCGCCTTTCCGATGGCGGTCAATAATCGCTTTGTGTGTGCAGTGTTGTGTTTGGGCTGCCAGGAGCTGGTCCATAGCATTGACTGTTAGTCCAGTCTGAAGCCACATTTTACCGATCGGGACTGTTTAAGGTTCTTGGTGGTTTTGGTCTGGAGATGCTTAAGTTATCAGAGAATCAGTGTCCTGATTGGCACTGGAGCTTTACGCAGAAAGAAACACAAGATTAAACATTTTGGATCCATATAAAATCCTGCCCTCAAACACAAGCAGGGCTCAAACATGGCTTTACTCTTTTTTTAGCTTTTACTTTATTTTATGGCCTTTCTGATGGAGTTGAAGCATTACAGTGTGTAACAGCAGCTGTAAGAAGGTCACATTAGTGTAATGCTTTATTTTAGAAAAAAATGTTTTTGTGGCATTTTGTTCCTTTTATTAAAACATATTTTCTTCTTGTTTTACTCGAGTGAGCTGAATTTTTTACTGTGACATTTGGTCTTTTGGTGAATGGGTGAATTCAACTGTGATACTGACTCTTAATTCAGTTTCTTGTGGGCTTGTTGGTCCTGGACAAACACACACACACACACACACTAGTGACCGTTCATCTGTCCACCCACACATACATGCATCCTCCACTGCTGTCACCTCTTGCAGCATCACACGGTCATGCTGTGATTAGGGATCTGTGTCCCCCATCTGTCATTTCCCCACAGCAATCACACACACACACACCACACACAACACACACACACACGGCAGCTAGGTATATTCTTTCTGGATTCAGTGTACTGGAAGCAGAGAGCAATAGACCGAGGGGAGGAAGACTGGATCCAATAACTGTTGGATGCCACGCTTCAGGTGCTCTGGACTTCAATTATTCATGATCTCACACACTCCGAGCCTGCAGCCACACAGGTACCTGAGCTCTGGAATGGTTTCATCGAGTTGGATTTGTTAGACGCATGAAGCCAAATTAAGCCTTGAAGGGAGTAAAGTGCAGCCAAAATGGATTGGCGTCCCCCCGGCGACAAAGAAAGTCTGCATTCGGTCACATTCGTTTTAGCAAGGAGAACACGGATGAGCCGGAGTGAGCCGGAGGCAGATCGATCGACAGGACATTCAGGATTTGACAGCAGAAAGTTAATTACAGTGTAGAGAACTGAGCAGAAGGGATATGGTTCACTGCCGACAGACAGGAAATGCAAATATGGGGAGAAAATCATTTCTGAGGAAAAGTTTTGAGAATTTTTTTAATTAGCCAAATTAGCTTTTTTTAACCAGTTCATAACTTTTCTACGTTTACTCCTCCCAATGCATAAACGTATTTGGTTAGATGTCTAAAAGCCAGTCAGTGTTCGACATCATCTAAAGTGGACTGCAGTAGAGCCACAACCCCTTTTGCAGCAAACCTGGGTTGAGCATGAGGCAAGGAGGAAGCACAAAGCACATTTTAATCTATTAATCATATTCTTAAAGTTCATCAATTGTATTCACAGTGTTTAAAGTTAACATGAAATACTCTATTACTTATACACTGAAAGATTTATTGTTTTTACTCCCAATTTATCAATAAAAACAACAACAAAAAAATCTGCCCATTGGCATGTACGTTGATCATTTGCATTTGATTCTTTCTGACTGTTCGGATCTGAAATGCATGTGGTCGAATACAATAGAAACATTAATAAAAAAGACATGAAGATGACAAAACAACTTCATGTGAGTACAAAAACAAAATGTCTGTCCTCACCTTGGTCTTGCCCAGCTGCCACTCTGCACTGCTGCTGTCATAGAGGTGCAGCAGCTGGACGCAGCTCCCCCTGGGGTCATCTGGCAGCATCACGCCCCGCATCAACACCTTGTACCTGAAGAGGAAAGGATCTTGTTTTTATTCTACTAATTAAAGGAGAATTAGGAATTTCTACAGGTTTGTGTTACATAGATCAGAGATCTGCTCCATTTCTAGTTTAATTCTGTAATCTTTTTTTTTTATTGCTGAGAGCATTTGGAGAATATTGGAGTTAAACAAACACCTGGAGGTTATTTCAGTAGGAGTTTCATCAGAGCAGTGTGGACACAACCATCAATACCTGTCACATAAGAATACAATATGTATGAGTGAGGTGATGAAAGTCTCGACTCACCTGGAGCAGAAGTCTTGGAATGGTCTCCGGACGGGGAAGCCGGTGCGTCGAATCTTGACCGTCTCCAACATGCCAGAGTATCTGAGCTGGTTCAGAACCAACGTCTGGTCAAACTGGTCAGGCATCTAGAGGCAGAGATTAATGATGGGAATTTAGGCTAAATATGAAGCCATTTGGCTGAAGACACACATTCAGAACTGCAGAGTTTCTGCAAATTTCAACAGATTAAACCCACTGTGCACTACCCGCTCAGTGACAAGCAGCAGACAGACACAGTTAGCAACTAGCAGGTGAACAACATGGAGCATTTAGCAGCTAAAGAGCCAGATATTTCCTTCAGGAGTTGGTGGAGACCAAAAATAGAGATAACAGCAGATTCCGCCTTTTTAAATTGATACGTCAGATGTTGTGTTTCCAGCTTGTTCCACCACCCCTAGTGGCCAAAAAATAAAGCATATTCCCTTTTCTACCCAGAATGCAAACAGCAATATGGAATTACTTATAATTTACCCTCCAATCACGATAAAGTGCTCTAAAACAGGAATGGAGTCAGAATCCAAAATCAATCACCACAGCTGTGAAAAAATTACACCTACGTCAAACCCTGTGCTGGATGATAGGATCTCATTGTCCTCAATGGTCAATACTGTTATAATAGTGTTGTAAGAGCAGCTGACTGCATTGACTGGACTAAATTGCAGAGGAACAATAATGAACGTGTCCCGTGGTGTTAAAGTGTCCTACAGAATGAAAATCATCAGCTGATGCTGCACGATGCTGTTAGATGCTTGTTCTTTTCAGATTACATGTTAGGATAGTGAATTAAATTCTGCATTTTAGGGTTAAATATACATACGTACATAGATTCACACATCTTTGTCCTGTGAGACCAGCAGAAATATAATCAAGACAACATGTTTTTATTTATAGAAATATAGTATAACTATGTTTATTAAACCTGAAAATACAGTATATATACATCTAATAAATATGTTTAAAATTAAATTTACTCTGAGTCTTAAGTATTTTTCTCATTGCAAAATATTCATGTTCATGTTCATGATTACTTGACTCATTTCCCAACACTTACATAATGTTCTCCTCCGCTGTCATATTTAACCATTATTCAAATACCTTTATAGGGCCTAAAAGTGTCTATTTGCAGGATCTAAAGTCTTGACAGCACTTGTTTGATACCAGACAGTTAAAACCAAAAGAGGCTAAATATCCGTACAAAAATCTCCTTTTTTAAATCCCTTGATTGCTGTAAACGTCAAACTATGTCATATGATGCAGACCAACCTCACAACATTCCCATCCCTTTAAACTTCCTCACGCATGTGCAGACATCCACATAGATAACACTGCATACTACTCACATAACACTGCATTCCACTCATTCACAACTTTGAACTCAGAGAAGTGCATACGACAGCAGCAGCCAGCAACAAATCAAAACCCTCAAAAAAACACACTTGGCATTGAGATACCATTATTACTTACAGGAGTGCATTCAGGGAAAGACATTTTCCCGGGGACCCCTCTCACCCTGTAACCTCAGTGGGCGTAGGGGGGCTCAGAATAAGAGAGTGCTTTCATACGCGCTCGTAATGCCCCCTTTATTCAGCGCCCATCTCCCCTGATAGCCCACTGATGGCCCATTTGAGCTGCTGAGATGAAGGGAGGCCAATTCACCACCAGATCTTGACTGAGTAATTGAATGGCGCCCTTTAACCACCACCGGCCGCAGAGGGAGCACATTAGCATAACTGACATTTGCATACGGCCGGACCGCAGCGTACAAAGCTGAGCCGTGTCAGGAAGCTGCCCTCTGCCTCCTGCCTTTCTTTCCCCCCTGTTTTCTATCTCTATCATTTCCTCTTTTTGCTCAGATTCTGGCTGCTTCTGGGACGTCAACAACCACTCTTTCTGGGAGGCTTACACAGTTCCCTGACCAACTTGGTAAATGGAATTGCTCCTTCATTCTTCTTTTCTATCTTTTATTTAATTCTCAGAAGTTTCGTGCTGCGTCAAAGTCCTGTCTGTGTGTCATTTGAAAAGACAAAAAGAGGTCTGCAGCAAAAGAGACTTAGGCTTTCTCACTTCATCCATGACTCTTTCTATTTCAGAAAGGTCCATTTTATCCGTACTTTTCAGTATTTCTAAAAGCGAATAAACTAAAGCTGCCTGAAGTGAAAATGAAAAGCTCAAATTGAGACCATCATTGTATCCCTGCAGAGAAAAATCCTTATGAGTCTCACAAAGGACAATGCTCTGTGACATATCAAGACACATGAATGCAGCCTTTGCACCTAGTTAAGATCTGAATATTTTACACAAAGTTTGAGAAAATCACAAAAATCACTGCAGTTTTTTCCAATCTGGGTCAAATTGTCTGCTTGTGATCTGCAATATACATCTGATGTCTTTTCTGCCTTTGGAGAAAGTGCAAATTGTGGTTATTAAAATATCTGGACGCAACAGATACTTAGATCAGGGGTCAGCAACCTTTACTATCAAAAGAAAAGAGCCACAAAACAAATTTGGGACTGTGGCTAGTAGTATAATTGCTTTTAACTCATTTTTAGTTGACAAAAAATGTATTTGGTGTATAATGGCAACACATTTTTACAGAATGTAAGGGGTTTCCAACAATGTTACATGAAAATGTTAAAAACTAACCTTTATCTATAATTTTTTGTCACAGGGAGCCACTGGAGAGGAACTAAAGAGCTGCATTAGGCTCTGGAGGTTGCCTACCCCTGGTATAGACAGATTTGGTCTGACTGTTTTGGAATAAGAGTTGGACAATCCAACAGCTCAGAACAACAACAGTGATGTAAATCAGCATCCAGACCATCTCAGGCCTCTGGAGGGGCGTGATAACAATAGCCTGAGGGGTAAACTCAGTGTCTTTCTCAGCCTAACTTCCCTGCTAAAAGACTCAGAGCTCGGGGCATTCAACAGGACAAAAGGGGGCGTGGTAGTCTGCTCCCGAGGGGGTTGGGAACTGACAGGGGGAAGACACGGAAGACAAACGAACACAGGATGAGCCGTCCGTCGTTCACCACAAGAAAGAAGGTACAGAGAGCAGAAACACTATATCCTGAAACTTCCATTCTGTATGTGATTTTCTGCAAATATTCTCATATTCTCATAAGATTTTCCATTAATTTGTTATGAATTAATGGACCTGTAGGTCGTCCTGTTGGATGCAAAGAAAGTCAGAATGAGATTTTCTCCACCATGAAAGGTTTATCTTACATGCTGAGATTTGTGGCTAAAACACATTGCAGACCAAGAGTCAAAGTTTAATTTTTCCTTTTTTGAGATCAGTGAGGCCATACCTGACTAAATATTGTTTGGTCAAAGGACATCTGAAATTACATTACGTGTTACATGTTTTGACCACTTACACTAGACCTCTAATGAAAATATGAAGCACACTTAGAGACCAGGAAATCTTGGATGAAGGTTGGTTGCCCATTTGTGCCGATGCTGAAACATAATCTGGGACATTTAACCCAAGGTTCTGACTGCTGTCCAAATACTTTAATCTGGAGTTACTGTCATATAAGGCTGCAATTGCACTTCACTGGCCCCCGAGTGGCAGCAGGAGATAATTGGTCATTACCCTGAAAGTATTAAATGAGATTTTCGTATTTCCTCAGGCAACCTTTGGCGAGTCCAGTTTTCTCTGGATGCAGAGATTGTCACTGCTCTTTAGGAAAACGTTTGGTACAGTACTGGATGAAAATAATTTTGACTATTGAGTCATCTAAGCATTTATTTTCTGATTTTGGACCACAATACCTAGAAATCCAAGCTGACACCTTCTGACTGCTTATTCTGTCCGACCAACAGTCTAAAACCCAAAGGTGCAATCAATATGATTGATTGTACAGCAAATTCTCACATTTAAGAGGCTGGAATCAGAGAATATCTGGGATTTGTTTGCCTGAGAGATGTTTTTAAATAGACTTTCCCTCAAGGATCAACATTCTTACTTTAAACAGGACAAAGAGCATCAAGGACCCCAAAAACCTCTGTGTTTCTTTGTTAGAAGTCTTGTTTGCTTCTGGGCGTTCAAGTCTGAATGTGGGAGCCAGCAGGGATTATCACTGACTGCTCAGTAGGGGCTCCTTCACTCAGTTTTGGGGAATCCCTGGAACAATGTTTTCAGCTCATAGATGGGCAGAAATCCAACCTAAATCCCTGACCCTGCAGGATTTAAGCCTGACCCAGTTTGGAGGAGGATTCTTCAAGAATTTCTCAAAAAACATCAAGCAAACCTGCAGAGGTAGTGCTACTGAGATGAAACCAATGAATACAAAGACACCTAGACAGACAGATATCATGGACAATTAAGTTGCATATAAAGTCAACTCTAGATTTTTTGTGCAAATTATTGTATTGAATAAGAAAATCAAAACAAATGCCATTTGTCTGAACCAAACCAGAAATATTATACTACACAGCAGGTCAGTATTAAGATGGCCTAGTTTTCCTTTTAAAAAGGCATGGGCTTGGGAGGGAACGATGCAGTCGGTCAATTATTCTTCTAACGAATCAATTGGCGGTTTTGTCTATAAAATGTACAAAAGCAGTGAAAAAATGGAGAGCCCAAGGTGAAGCTTTTAGATCACTCATTTTGTTAGACCAACAGTCCAAAACTCAATCATATAAATCAAAAGAAAAGCAGCAAATTCTCTCATTTGCAAAGCTGGAACCAAGCAAATGTTTGGCCATTCTGCTCAACAGCTGACTTGCACGATTAATAGCTGATCGAGTTTTACAGGTAAACTGTTCAACCTGCTTAATTGTTGCCAGAATTTAAAATCTTGGTACCTTATGATACACCCACCTGGCATGAGAGAACGCCTCACTGAAGGATGAGACTGACATTATTTCCCATCTTAAATCACAAAGATTGATTTCAGAAATGAAACATCCTCTCAGCTGTGTTGCGGATTAACAGCAGTGAAGTCTTCAAACAAAAGTGAAATCCCTTTAGAAAGAGAGCTGACCTTTTCTCACACAACCATCATCAGAGAAACTACTTTCTCTTCATTATCATGTCATTAACTAAACAGTCTCCTCATTACGTATTCAACCTCAATCACGCTGTGCCTTCCGAGCTGGATTAAAACACTCATCATGACCTTACAAAGCATCGGCTTGCAGGCTCCATCTCAAGTCGAATGTCTTCTTCTTCTTCTTTTTGAAATTCAATGTGGTTCTGAAAGCCTTCAAGTCCAATTAACGAGACAACGAGCAGGAAACATCAGAGGGACTGTCTGTATGTCCAGTGCATGGCAGTATAAAATTACACAGCAATAATGACAATGACGGGGCGAATTCTTGTTGTCAAAGTAATTAAGAAACAAACAGTTGCATCTTTGGTAGAAAAATTAATGCTCAGAAGTAGATTTTTGAAGAGAGAGATTCTACAAAGCACCTGAGAGCACAGATAAGCCTTAACAGTTTTCCCCACCTTTGTACCACACCTAAGCCCCCATTTCCAAATGCAATTGATTTAGACTTAGTAAACGCTTGGTCCAGAAATCTTTGTCATTCAAAAACACCTTCAGACATGCATGCTTGATAATATCTCTTCTTTTATTTTGCTGCTTTTCAACCACAAGCCTCAATTTTTACCTTCATGTGACTGATCATTGTCACTTTTTTGTGAAAAGTGAAAAGACTTTTTGTTTGCAAAAGGACTGGAAATCAAACCACAAATAATGAGAAACTCGCTTTGTGCATCTGTCATGTAGCTGAACACAAACCACTGCATCTCTCCACCTCATTCCACAGCACTAAAAACCCTCCACTGGACACTTAAAATCCCTGTGCAACAAGCGTGCACTTGAATGCACCGCTTCCCATTCAAAACATGCATCAGGTCTCACCGTGCATCGTTGCTCCCTGATTCGCTTCCTTCAGGGTTTGTCAGATCAGAGACAAAACGTAAAATGACAGAAAACTTCCCAAAGCTGCCGTCTATCTCGGTGTCTCTGCTCGACACACTGACCGGCACAGACACACACTCACACTCAAACACACACACACACACACACTCTCTGCCACCACAGAGTCAAACAAAGGCTTTCAAACCTAGAACTCCACTCCCCTTTTTGTGTGGAGAGGGAGGGCCGAAGTTGCCATGGCGATGCGTCTCCTGCTGAGGCTAATTTGTGCGGGCCACTTGTAGGGTCTGACAGTGTGTGTGTGTGTGTGTGTGTGTGTGAGTGTGTGAGTGTGTGTGAGAGAGAGAGAGAGAGAGAGAGAGAGCAGGCTGT
>NW_023339796.1:1497161-1497307 GCF_004916995.1 Morone saxatilis | reverse complement strand
TGCTCGTGGTTTCTGTAAAATGAATCGTGGAACTGATCTAACCATGTGCAGCATGTCCATGTTGCAACACTTATGTTTAGGCTCAAGGGGGTGACCCGGCGGGTTTTATGAGGTTTGATACGTCCAAAGATTTTCTATAAAATCCA
>NW_023339796.1:1495670-1496986 GCF_004916995.1 Morone saxatilis | reverse complement strand
TATTCTAGAAATACTGATTTTAACCATATCATCCAGCCCTAATGGGGAACTGCTGACTCCAATGTCCTTGCCCACAGAATTGAATTCTGCAGACTTTGGTCAGGCCTGGTTTTGCTCATGGGTGTATGAAGATAACTGGAAAAAGATTAATTTGATGGTCTTTTACAGCTGGTTCTTTGGATGTGTGTGTGTGTGTGAGAAAATGCCTTCATGCCAGTGTATAACCGTTAACCTGTGTTGACACAAAGATGGCTCACCACCGTTCCTGGAAGTTTACACTGCATCCAGCAACCGGATTCTACTTTGTTTTCTTAGACTAAGACTAGTTAATACCTCTGTAAACACATGATTCTAATGAAAACCAATCAGAGCCCAATGTTTAATTGAGCTGTTCTGTTATTATAATGTATAAAAATCTTCAACAATGAGCGGAATTTGAGTTTCTGCACACGTGATTTCTGCTAAATACGATCCGACTGCTGGTGATGTGTACATGGTCTGTTAGCATGCTAAGATTAGCATACACTGACCTGGCTAAACCAATAAATCAGACAGAGCCATTGATTTATCTGAACATGTCACAGATTCCTAGTTTAAACTGATCACTGGCAGCAGTAAGAGAGATGTGTGCATGTGGCCGTATGCAGTTTGTTCTACAGACACAGAAACACACAATGTGCCGTCAGTACAGGTCCAGTCCTCCCAGCAGCTAAAACACAAATCAATAGACTCTGATCAGCCTCCAATGGGAAGTTGTTATTACTGTCAAAACACACACACACACACACACTGTACTGCTGCCTACAGAAGGATGGGGGTTGCTGTGGTGATGGCCGACTGCTTTTGATGAGTGTAGATGATGAGGCTGACAGCTTTTTATGAGCGAGTGAGTGTGTGTGTGCGCATTAATTGAAGTTGTGCCTGCAGACACAAAGGAAAATGTCTGTAAACGCTGTCATCTTCCTGTTTATCATCCTTTTATTCCAACTCAATCCTGACTGTCAACTTATAAAGTGTACAAACCACGAAATATAAATAAAACAAGGGTATTTGGATGGAGTATAATGTCTAAATTTACTTATCGAAATTAGAATTCTTTTCCAGGTAATGAGAATATACCATAGATAATATACTGCTAACTGAAGAAACTACTAAATCTGCTCAGCATAAATTAAATTTAAAAGACTGATTGCAAACAATTACATGTTTGGTTTGATAAATTTTATCAAATCCAGTCTGGTTAATCTCTGCGTTTATATTCGGTTGGCATCAGAGATGAGCGTTAAAAACGTTTTATTCAATTCAATTTTCAATTC
>NW_023339796.1:1494996-1495478 GCF_004916995.1 Morone saxatilis | reverse complement strand
TCTAGGTGGGTGGTCGTCTGCCTGCTATGTAGGACTAAACTTCAGTTGGAAAACTTTAGGAGGCTTGCAATGCTTATTTCGGCACTAATCTCGACAACAGAGGTGGAAGACGCAAAGTTATGAGTCATAATGGCCACAATTGACCTCTTCCTAAGTCCCGCCCATTTTTACTCTGTACTCCAATAGCAGTTGACCAAGCCTGTGCCTGTGACTCTATATATCTATCTGATGACATAAGTTACAGAAAGCCTGCTACACAATCATGGAAGTCGGTAAGACTTTGGTGCGTGTGTGTTTGTATGCTCTAGTTGTGTTTAGCGCCAACAGTCTGTCCACACTGTCATGCATTCAGTCAATATATTGATATTTCCACAGAGACTCCACTTACCATCTGCAGGAGTCCCATGACCCTGCAGGCTTTGTCAACACACCGTTACATCACTGCACCCGAAATAGCTGTTGGTCAGTCAGTCAGTCTGTCT
>NW_023339796.1:1494614-1494986 GCF_004916995.1 Morone saxatilis | reverse complement strand
TTTGTCAGTATGTCAACCTCTCCTCACTCACCAAAATGTGTTTAAATACATGATTCTGAAGGTTTCAAGTGGAACTTTGACTTTACTTCCACATTATGATTTTTGGTGGTTTCATTGTACTTTCTCACAAAGCATCATCGTCATCCTTTTCTCTCTCCGTCTATCTCCGTGCCCTCCTCCCCTCTGACACCTGCTCACAGCCAAACAGGCAGATGACAGGGAAGCCTCTCGGGGGCTTTTAGGGGCCACGTGCCGACCCTTGTTTCCCCTGGGGGCAGCCCCACCTCCTTGCCTCACTACATTAAGTCCCATTCAAAAGTCATCATCCGGCCTTGTTTAACATTCGATCAGAAGAGGAGTCCAGACGGTCGG
>NW_023339796.1:1476470-1494514 GCF_004916995.1 Morone saxatilis | reverse complement strand
TCTGTCTGTCTGTCTATCTATTTTATGCTTTCCATGTATACTTGAAGATACTTGTGTACAGTACAGACTACTGATATTGATTCAAAATACAAGTACAGTTCATGTACAGTCAGTCAGATAGTCATGTATGACTTTTGACCAGTGCCTGAAATGGGCTGGTGTTTTTAAGTTGTAAAGAAAACCTACAGTCCTGATCAAAAGCTGCTGCTAGTTTTCTCAAAGAACATAATCTGGTGGCATTTTCCACGCTCAGTTCTTACTTTGCTGTCCAGTTCTGTAAAATGCTTTCTCGTGTTTCTAAAAGCTATCACACTAGATAATCTAGATGGATAATCAGTGTCCCCAGAGTCTGTTTTGGACTTGGCAAACCGTTTACCCTGGACCATTTGAAGCACTGAGTTCATACCAGACCTTCAAATATCACATTCAAAGTATGTTTCATTAACAATTTAACAGTGTAAAATAGTCTTTTACTGTGATACTGTGAATGTTCTAAATTAATTGTGCTTTTTTATGTGACCATCTGATGTCCAAAGAACAGGAACCACACCCCCTCCACACACACACACAGTGAAGGACAGAGGGCCCTCTGTGTGTATTAATCAAGAAAACCACAGACGACACAGAAACACAAACCTCCTCAGAGTGACGGTACAGACGCGTTATGTCTGCGTCACAAACCTCTCAGTGTCCACGTTGAACTCCGTCACAGCAGAGAACTGACCCAGGGGGTGGACAAAATAACATGAACACCTGCAATCTAATACCACAGCCCTGCTGCAAGTCTGAGACTCATCAGTTCACAGTCAAAATAAGGACAGTTTCTGTTTATTTCTATCGATTTGGACAAGTTGTTTATAACCACTGTTGTCAAAAGAACTCTGGATACACCTGCCCAAGGGTTATGTCCCCTGAAAATGTTAGATATTAATCTAGTTGATCTTCCTTCATTTGCAGATGACAATCTGTTGTAAATCCTAAAATCATTCAGATCAATTGCTGATAAGATGCTTTAACTCCAATTTGGTTATTTCTTAAGATTCAACATAAAAATAACTGTACTGGAGGAATAAATCAGCTTTACAACATCTTGACGCTGCAGTACGTAACTTTTATAAAATAACTTTCTGTTACATTTGCTGAAATGTTCACTGTTATAAAAGTTGCAGCTTTCAATTTTTATTTTAATAAAAAAAGCTTGGAATTTAGAGGAAATGGACAACGTTTGCTCACAGATTCCGAGGAATTCACCTTTCACCCTGATGGCCTTCATTGGAATAAAAACCAGAGACTCTGTGGTTACAGAAAAACCTCCACAGTCAGCTACTTCAAATATCAATTAGTTTCCACCAGACAACCAATTAGCAGGGACAAATTCTCTGGCAGCAAACCATCACTGATCACCAGGCATGGGAGCCATCAATAACTACTGACATCAGCAATCAATATGAGCAATTCCACATTGACCGTATTCCGACTTAAACTTGACACATCTGACGTTTACAATGATGTTGCTAATGAGGCGCCCAGACACATATCGATAGGATGCTGATGTACGAATAATCCTGCCAACGAGTTTGTCAATACAAGGGTAGCCTGGGGAGTTTGGCCAATTTCAAACCTTGTTTCAAACGACAGGATGTAGGCGAACATATGACGTCACCTACGGAGGATGTTTTGACACCAAGAGAGTGGAGCCTGGTTGGTGCTGAGGGGGTGCGAGGACGCAGCAACCACCACAACTGAGCGTGATAAGACAACTGTCAGTCAGCCAAACACAGTCTGTCTTTATATAGACGGTTTCTCTTTCTGATACTATTACTGTACTGGATGGTACATTTTGAGCAGCTCATTATTTTAAACAAATACATCGCTGGAGTGCCGTAACAAGAGCTAACAGCATCTCGCTTGCATGGCAGCCGAGTCTTTGTTGTTTGTCTTCGGACAAGTAAGTAAAGCTGTTAACGTTGAACCCTGCAAGCGCCTCGACCATCAAACCAGATGTGTAGCTGTTGAATACACAAAGCATGCTGCAATGATAAACACCCAAATATTACTGCCCAGCACTGTGGTAGATAACCATTTTACTTGTTATATGGACAGAAAACTGCACTACTATGTTTTTGGATTTTAGGAAGCCACATAAAGTGGGGAAAAAGATGTTTCTTTTTTCTATTCACTTCAATACAGTTTAAGTACTGATGTAAAAAAAATTGCAGATACCATCTTGTGGTAAATAGAGGAATTGCACCATAAAGCATTTGTGCATTGACTTTATAATTCAGGCGACTTCTTTTTCTGACTTTAGCTAACCCAGACTATATAGTCATATGGTGTTATGTTTTTGTTGCTGTTTTTAACTGATGTTATTTTCTATTGCCTGTAAACTGTGCTGCCATTTTATCCAGGACTCTTGAAAAGAGAATATCCTGGTAATATAATATTGGTATGACAAACAGTAAAACTGAGTTGGGCTTGGTTATATGAGTTTTGTAGCTCAGTACATTTATGTATATATATGATCTGCTATATTTATATCACTTCATATCACTCAGTAAACATAAATTAAACACAATATTTTGGGAATATTGATAATCTTCTCTCAGTGGTGGGAATCACGGTGCAGACGGTGAATCCCACCAGTCTTTCCTGTATACGATTTGTGTACATTATCCTCACATTCTCCACTACTACAGCCTGTTGCTAGGCAACCGGGGGTCAAAGGCCACCGAAAGGGGTAGACTTCTCATTCCTGTCTGCGGCTGGTTGGTGGGGGGAGGACTGTTTGATTACTAAATGACAAACGATTCACACACACACACACTCACTGTGATACTTCAGTGCTCCGACACCCTGACCTGCTAATGTTTGCTAAAGGCACTACGGTGTGTGTGTGTGTGTGTCTTTATGAATATAGGCACTTACCTTGTGTGTATTTGGTTTGATGCATCGGATGAAATATGGGTTAGAAGTGCTGAGTGTGGCCATCAGGGAGTGCAAAGAATCCTGCAATAAAACAAACACTTCTGTTACTACTAGCATTACTATTATTACTGCTATGGCTTTGACTACTACTGCAGCTACTGCTGTATTTTAAGTATTGGTGATTTAATTCCAATCTGTTCCATTAACTCATTTTGTTTAAGTTGACTTTATGTCATTACAAAAATGTAAACCCCAAAATTAAAGGGCTACCATTCTGGTAATCGATTCATTCTACATTTTTTTTTTACAGGTAATATAATAATTTGCTTGAGTAAATTCAATTTAAGTGGTAACAATTGTAAAAAGAAGATGCATTAATTCAGATTCAAGTCTGAAGAAATGCTGCATGAGTGTAACTGAATGAAATTAGTACAATTTACCATTATTAAGTTACCATAACAATAAATATCTGGGTTACTTCTACTCAAATCAATATCTTTTTCATGCTTAAATTGTTGGAGGTAATAAATGTAAACAGTTTAAGGTTTCCTCAAACAATTTGAGTTGAAATAACTCATCCATCCTACCACAACTGCTACTACGACTATCACTACTAGATTTTGCTCAGTAATGCAACTAATACAACTTTAATAACTATTAATCTTAAGACTGATACTTCTACTTTTGCTAAAAGTATTGCTATAATAGTTACTGCTCCTACCACTGGTGTTAATGCCTCTGTCGCTACTACAGTAGCACTGCAGCTAATGCTTCTATAACTACTACTAGTGACAGAAGTAACTAACCAATAATGTGTATTTCAGTGTGATTTTAATAAAGATCAGATCTCTGTTGTGTTTGTGCAGTCAGTCGACAGTGTTTGAGGAACACAGTGAACACGCAGTTTATTTGTGACTTACCTTAAACTGGGAGCTGACGGTGGGCCGTCTGTGCTTGGAGCTGCTCTTCAGAGTGTCCTGTTTGTTTCGGCTCAATACATGTTCAAACAGATCGTAGACAAAGTCCAACCTGACAAAACAAAGGGAAATAGACTCTAAACATTCAATTAAATGAAGCGGAGAACAAACGTGGATGCAGCAGAGCACAGCATACTCTAACAGTGACTGCAGTTAAAACAGTTATTATCTAAGTCAACTGATGTTTCAACCAATATAATATTAAAGTCTTTACAGCAATCGTATTAAAGTTATTACAGTACGTTAGTGAAAAAACATGTTTGTGTGCAAATATAGCTGAGATATAGCACATTTTTAACAGATTTTACCGGGCGAGGCTGCAGAACTGTGCACAGAAGAGAATGACAAACTCAAATTGTAATGCACTAGTTCATCTAAACTGGTGCTGTTTAAATTGAGCTCAGCTGGCATTTAAGGGAAGTTATCTTATGAGTTGAACAAAGGTTTTCAGTTTGAATTCTCAGTCTGACTCAATCTGAAGACACAGACCAACACGGGGAGTAGAAAGCAACACGTACACATGCTTGGTCTCTTCTGTGGTGTAGGGAATCAGATCCCTCCAAAAAATCCATCTCCAGAGTCACAAGACTCCCCAAATACAATACATACCATAACATACAATACACACAATATCTACACTGTGCACACACAAGCAAGGCATTTAATCCAAAACTCCTGCAAACAACTGCTTCAACCCACCTGCTCTCCCTCAGCAGGTTGAGGATGTCATCTCTGAAAGTGTCCCTGTTCTTCTCCAACATGCCCCTCACATCGTACACCACCTGCAACAGGCCACAAGGGGGCGTCAGCAAGCAAGGAAAGGAGCAGCAGCTGGATGTGAGCTGTCCTTTGTGGCTATTCGGCTTAAATGGATCAGTTTAAAGTAGTCTTTATAAAATTTGGTAACAAACAAAGACCAGAAGGAGAAGAGGAAGTATGTGTGATGTTTTAAACAATATATTCTCACACACAGCTACTAAAAGAAGAGCGCAGATATCTTACCTCTCCTGCATAGTGCTTGACTCCAAAGTAGTGCACAGCAACACGTGGTTTCACATAGAACGAGTTTTTCTGCAGCAAGAGAGAGGAAACATTTTAATTGCTCCTCTGTAACATCACTAACAAAACCACAGTCACAGAGAGAGAGGAAGACTTCAGCATCAACTCGTATCTGTTCCTAACACTGCTGTAATATCAAAAATGAGGCTTTGCCAACAAAAAAAGGAAGAATGGATTCCTGGAGTTGCCCTTTCACTCTGCCTGTGTCTGGTTTGATTTATTAATGGTGTTTTATTTGATCATGATCCATTTTAACGAGGAGCTTCACTAAGAGCACAGACAGGAGAATATTTAGAGCTCATATTTATTCAAACTAAAGTCGTCTTTGGGTCACATCGTTGTTTAAATCAAGTCAAGCTGTTTGCTCCAGACTGTAAAGGGCTGCTGGCCAGCAACATCTCGGAGTGTGTCAGGCTAAAATGAATTCACAAAAATTTTAAATAATAAATAAACCAAATTAAACAAATTAATTTAACATTCGACTCGACAGCATCTACAGGTGAGACGCTCTCGAGTCGAATGTTAAAAATGTGTTTAAAAGGTGCTGAAAGGTGAAAAGGTCTTACTGAGTGCTGGCTGTGGAGCTTCTCCAGTAAGGTGTCGTCTGTGGCTTTGGGGAAGTGACTCTCCTCATTCATCAGTGCCAGGAGACCCAGTTTCTATGGAAACACGACGAGATCATCATCATCATCATCTCAGTTGTTCTTATCCTCACCACTGCCATCATCACACCTGTTTTTGCTCGTTTTATTCTTGGCTTAAAGCTCCAGTGTGTAACATTTAGGAGGCAGAAATGGAATATAATATCCATAGGTACGTTTTCATCAACCTGAATATAGGAATCATTATGTTTTTGTAACCTTAGAATGAGACGTTTTTATCTACAGGGGAAGTGAGTCCTCCTTCTACAAAGGCCGCCATATTGAACCGGCAGGTTTCTCCTACACGCTGTATTAAAGCTGCAATCTGCCACTTCACCACTAAATGCCAACTCTTCTCAACGTACCTTCTCGATCAGATCCAGACACTCTCCGTTGTCCATCCAGTTAATGTCAACCCAAACCAGGCCTTCCCTGCAGGGAGCAACAACGACAGAGCTCAGAGACAATTTACAACAGCATTCATGTAGAAATGGACAGCATTTAAACCTACCCTTCCCTGAAATTACCCAAAAGCAGACTGTTAGCCTAGCGTCTTTTATGTTTGAGCTATTCCAATTACTTTTTGGGTAACGTTAGTGCCTTTAAAGAATAAAATGAAAGCACAAGGCTACAACTTAAATGTTACACAGTTCGCCTGCACAGCCTAAAACTTTTACCTACATCAAAATAAAAATTACAGTTGTTTACCACCTTTGTAGGCAAGATTAGCTAATAGCTAACATATACGTTAAGTTAGAATTGTTATAGGTTAATAATTTTGGATAAAGCAATAAGCTCCATTCAGAAATTCAGAGTAACACGATGAAAAACAAAAGGATAAACAACCTCCACCTACTTGTTGTATTCAAGTTGCTCCAGGGAGAAAATGTGCTTGTTAAAATATTCCTGAAGCTTCTCATTTGCATAGTTGATGTTGAACTGCTCAAAGCGGTTGACCTGTGGGGAACAAAATGAAGCAGACATTAGCTCCAGAAAACACAGACGGAGAGCTAATGAGCTGAAAAACAAAGAATCCCAGAGGTGTGTTTACTGATTTAGTGATTAACAATTAAAATATGATTAAAGTACACGAGAAAGGGGAAATAAAAAAGGTCATATAGTTGAGTTTAATTGAGCGTGCTTGCGTGAGAGGTTGGAATTTAATTTAATTCAGTTAAATGTAATAAACCTTATTTATCCCAGAGAGAATATTACATTCTGACTTCATATCAGTTTTTATTTTCTCAGTTTTAATTATGAGAATTTTTGGTTTTAGTTTATATTTTCTCAGGTTAATGACGCTAAAGTTTTCCTCAAACCCACCTCAAAGTTCTCAAATCCAAAGATGTCCAGGATGCTGATGGACTTGAAGTCTTCTTTGCCCCTGATGCGGTTGTTGAGCTTGCAGGTGATCCAGTTAAAACACTGAGAATAAAGTGCCATGGCCATGGAGTCTCGGGAGTCCACCGCCTGCAAGGGAGCAAGGGAAAAAACAACAACACTGTGTCTTAAGATCACTAGTTTAAAGACTTAACAATAAATCAAAGTATCTGCTTTTGTTTTAGTTTATCACCAGTGTAACTATTCCTTTAAGCTGTATCACTCATGGTCAGTTTTTATTCATTAATGAATTGAAGTTGTATTAAAGGACCAGTGTGTAGATTTGATGCCATCTAGTGGTAAAGTTGCAGATTGCAACCAACTCAAAACCGCTCACCTTCCAAGCATATGGGAGAAACTATGGACCCTGTGAAACTTGTGAAAATGGTAAAGGCTTAATCTAGAGCTAATGTTTGGGCGTTCTGGATTACTGTAGAAACATGGTGTTTTGTATAACCAGGATACAGCCTGTATGTCTGTGTTTGCCTGAAAATAAAGGCAGTGTTCGCTGAGTGTGGAGGTCAGTTTGTAGGTTTCCAGACGTGGAGTTTACTGACCTGCTCCACAGTGAGCGGCGTGCAGATCTCCTCGCCCCTGAGGATCATGGACCGGTGGGTCAAAACCTCAGCCAGCTGATCTGAGTTCAGCCCCAGGAGGTCGGATGTCCGGCTGAGAGCTGCTGATGTGAATAAACACACAAACCTCATCATCAGAGATTTCAGAGACTAAAATCTTCATTTTAATGCTCAGCATACGTAAGTAATATCCTGCTCTCAGTTCGAATCTAATTTATTTATTCAATTACGCAGGAATGTTCTGATCATATATGTTTGGGTTTTTTTAGCGTCCTCCTCAGTCCAGTAAATCCTCAGGAGGCAAACATGTGCCCATGACACCACTGATCGCCTTTTCAATAATCAATACCTGCTGTCACCACCTATTCAAGCGTGATCTCTGACTCTTGAATATTAATCACATTTGCATTTGTTCAGTCTGGCGTTAAAGTTAACCTGGGGGGGGGGGCAAATGTTTACACAAAGGTCAAAGCTGTCACAGAGAGAATGTCAGTGAAGGCTAACGTGTTAGTGTTAGCCTTTAAAGGAACTATAGACTGTGTGGATGATGGAAATTTGTCATTGTCTTTCAAAGCAACACATTTTGAGCATGATTGTCAGTTTTTTAAAGAATAATTTCAAATTAAAAGTTAAAATAGAGGATAATAAACCTGAAACTACAATAAATGCTGTTGATTGAAGATTGAAAGTGAGAGTAAAAAGAAAAGTTTTGAAAGCGAGGACAAATTCTCTGACCTGATTTGGAGGAGACTTGTGCTCCTCCGGCCGTCATAAACTCGATGTTCCCTGCGTGGAGGATCCCGGCCAGGAGGCGCAGGATCTCCCCGATGTTCTCCTCTGTGAACTGCATCGTCCGCATGGAATTCTGGGAACCACAAGAAGAAGCTGATTAAGCCGCAGATTCGTCCTCTGGCAGACTCGCCTTGAATTCTTCACCCGCTGATTTTGTTTCTTTTGGGTCTCAGACTGAAAAAATCTGCGTCCAGCAGCTGATCAGTCTTTGGGGGGATTTCGGAGGTTTGGACTGACATGAAGTGACGTGCCTGTTAGTTTGGTGTTTGGCAGCAACGGTTTCACTTTTTAGTCTCACCAGGATCAAATATTCAAACGGTTTCTTACTCTGATTTATGGCTATGAATACATTAATAAATATGTGCCCAACCTGGGGGTCGGGAACCCCCACTAAGGGTTGCCAAAGCTTCCCAGGGGGTTGTGAGGCCCTCTCCATTTTAAGGGGTGTAAGAAAACATATCTCAGCATTTTATTCATTTCTGTGAAGAAGTTTAGGTTATTATTTAAGATATAAACTTTAAAGACCTGAACACAAATTATATTCAGAGAGTCTCTGATACGCAGTTAATATGAGAGAATGTATGGAACAACATTGTAAACTTGACAAAATCAATGCCTGTATAGATAGATAGATATACTTATTTATACTTTCAGCATTAAAGGTCCAGTCTGCAGGATTCAGTGGCATCTAGCTTTGTAGTTGCAGATCACAACAGAGCACTTGTTTCACCCTCCATTTCAAAGTGCGAAGGAGAAACTACAGTGACCAAGAGAACAACCCTTTCTCCAGCCAGTGTTTGGTTTGTCCGTTCTGGGCTACTGTAGAAACTACTGTAAAAAGTTGAGAAAACTCCTAAACTGTCTTTTTTTCACTTTAATGAGATTTCTGAACAATTTTTAAAATACAGATTATTTGTTTTTAAGATTTAAGTTCTTCTAAAGAACAAAAATAAATTATCATTAATTATGATTAGTTTAATTCAAAACTTAAGAGTTTAATTTTGACTTAAAACTCAAATATTTAAAGTTTTCTCAACTCTCAATCTCTCATTCTCAGGTAACAAAAACACAACGATTCTTGTATTCAGGTGATTATACACTAATGAGAACAATATAATATTCCATTTCCCTAGTGGATCCTCCTCAATGTTACACACTGGACCTTTGAATGAGTGATTTTATGAATGATATGAATGTACAGGTCAATGCGTACCAGAACATCCTGAAAAGTGCCGTTGTCGTTGATTGTCTTGTCAGGGTGGCAGCTAGACTGTCTCAGGTAATGGTAGCTGTCAGCGTGGGTCAACCCGAACGCCTCTGCAACAACACAAACACACACACATATTCAATCATTCATCAGATTCAGATTCAGATTAAAAATAAATTTAATTAATCCTTATCAGGAATATTTCTTCAACTTACAAAAATAAATTAATGTCACTTAAAATTTCTGGTAAAAGCTGCTTAACCAAGAATCTTTTTAACTTACAAAATTGAGTTTGGGTAACTTAAAACTTTCGATGTAATCTTTTAAATTAACTTATTGTGGTTTTACAGTGTATGTTTTGCATTTAACATGTTGTAGGTTTGGTTTGACTAATGTGGAAAAGAACACAAGAAGTTTCTTCATTGTGCATTAAGTTGAGTTGAGTGTGACGGACCTTTCTGCTGGGTGTTGGTTCCTGCTAACAGGGCGTAGAAAATGTGGTAGTTCCTCTCCCCCGGGTTCTGTCGGACCACTCGGTTCTGTAGGGAAAGACAAACACTGCTGTTAACAACTCATATCAAAATCAACACACACAGTCTTAAGGTGGCACGCCAAACAAAATATATCTTTTGAGCCTCTAATCCTCAAATATTTGTAGTTTCATCCTTCAGAGAATAGACGCTGTGATCATTCCACGTCTTCCGTATTGCATTACTTCTGCATTACCTCCCTTCAAACTCCAGAAGTACTGATGAGTGTTAGGATCACACATATTGGCAGATTAGAAGAGTAGGCTGTTATGCTGAGGTTTTAATACTCTGTTTCTACATTATGAATCACAGTTCACACTGCTCTTGGTGAACACTGTAATAGAATATACGTTCATTTAACCCCAAAATATTGATGAAAAAATCTTTCAGTGACACAAACTAGATTCTTGATTGAGCCACTTTTACAAGTAATGTTAAGTGGCACTAACTTAGTAAAAGCATGACTTTAAAGGCGCTCAAACTGTAAGTGCGGATGTGGTAGGAGGAAGGACACTCACCTTCTCTAAGAGGTCTGTGGTCAGAAAAGCGTCAGTCAAGGCAAAACAACAGTTGGAGACTTTAGGATCCTGCAGTGGTTCTGTGATGCTTTACAGACAACTCAAACAAAGCAAATGTAGCCACGCTAATTTTCCAGCTAGTTAAACTGGACCCAGGGGTGCCGGACTGGGGGGGACAAAGGGGACTGAGTATACAAAGATACTAAAAATGAGTAGCCATGGATTCCAAGGTGAACATTAGGGTTATTGTATGTACTAACTTCCACTTGCAAACAACAGATTGGAAATGGATTGGGCTTTTTATGACTGATACCATCAAAAAATGCTAAAAACAAAAAATGTCGTGCAGTAAAATTTTGTTTTTGTACTGTTAGAGTTTATTTACTAATGATAATAAATAAGCAGCAAAATAATACAGTCATTATTCGTCCATCACGGCCTGTGATCCTCATAAAGGATTCACAATTCTCATAGAAAATGAATGGAAGGCAGCAGCTCGGCACGTCTTTACCCTTAAAAGCAGCTCTGCCAACTTCAAGTACTTCCTTCCTGTATATTAAGCCTGGGGTATGAAATACACAGAGGAAACGAAGTGGCGTCCACTAAACACTGAGTGGGTTTTAAAGGATACAGTCAACGATTCTGCCTCCCTGGATGTTGCCCTTCTGGCTGAAATGCAGCTGGACAAACTTCCCAAAGCGGCTGGAGTTGTTGTTGTAGACGGTCTTGGCGTTTCCAAAGGCCTCCATGATGGGACTGTGGAGTGAGGAAGATGCAGGGTCATCAGACAAACAGGGGTTCTCTGCCAATTAAACTGTTACCATCTAAAGTATGAAGTGAACCATGAATGATTACCTGCTCTCCAGCAGCGCCTCCTCCACGTGTGACGTCCTGTCTCTGGACGATACGTCCAGGGAGTGCTGGCTCATGCACGACAGGAACTTCAGGATCAGCTTGGTGCTTTCTGTTTTCCCAGCGCCGCTCTCTCCGCTGAGGGGAAACAAAACACACAATTCGGTGAGACTAATAGTCTTCTAAAGTGCCAGTGAGCAAGGCACTGGCCTCCTTATATCTCCAGGCGCAAATCTCCCCCCAGCAGTAATGACGAATTAGAAAGATTAATAATTATTATTATTACAGATGTATTAATGTTTTCTGTAATAGTAGCACATGTTGTAGCAGTAGCCATAAGAGCAGTAATACTATTGGTAGTAATAACAGCAATAATAGAAAAGTACCAGTGGCAGTTCTTGTAGTAGCAGTACTAGCAGCGGTATTATAACACAGTTATTAAGTGTTTCAAATGTTTTAGGATATAAACTGATGCAATAAATAAAGTTATAAATGTTCAAGAGTATAACTTCAAAAATCATTTTTCATCTTTTAGAATTCATTCATGTTCGAGCTCTGGTTTGCACGCAGTCTTTGTCAAGCAGCTTTTTAGACGTTTGATTGGAGCAGAGAAAATGTGACACATGTCTGACATCAGTTTAAAAACTGTGTGTGGGTCTTAATTGAAGGTGGGGCTGTGTGTCTGCCTGCAGGTTGTAAACTCACTGACAACAAACTGGGCCACACATCTAGCTGCAGTAATCATAGGAAATGTTCAGGGTAAATGTTCCCAAACTCCATCACTAGATGGCGGACCTGTTAAGCAGCACTGAGCCGACTGGCTCCTGCCTGTGAATGACATCCAGCATGCAGCAGCACACAAACAGGCCTGAGGATCACACATTGATCACTATGAGGGGAAAACCTTGGTCTGATTGTCCAGCAGTGAGGATGGGAACAGTGTACAGACGTGTTGCAGAGAACAGGAGGAACAATAGATTATGGAGGCAAAGAAAAGAGTGTTTTCTCCAGAACAACCTTGTGTTTGTGAGCTTTGTCAAGCACCTGAAGGTACGGAAGCCCTAAGAGGGAAGAAAGAGGATTACTGGTGATCCATTTTCAAGTCTGATCTAAAAAAACATATTTATGCTCTTCTGTATTTATGACTAAGGTGGAAAAAAAGTTTTGTCAGGAAATGTTTTCTTTATTCGGTGAGTATTACAACAAACACAAAACTTTTAGGATGAAAAAAATAAAAATAAAGGAACTTAGAAAGATTATCTTTGAAAAACCTTCCTGCAGGTCTTAAGTCATAAACAGATAACAGTGTGAGGCTCGAGGGAACCCCTCACACATACTGACATTAAACATGAACCCGGCAACCCGCAGTCACACAGCGTGATGTTCAGGCTGGTTGCGTTAATTATTAACCTGTAAACCCATTACACCGACACCGAGAGCAGCTCAACAGCAGCAGATTAGTCCCCAAAAGACAAATTAATCAACACTAACAGGACTCCACCAACGACCTTTAGGGGACGTGCTGGTGGCCATAAACAACAACAACTGCTGACTTTGTTTGCATGAACAGACAGTGACAGACATGACAGTTTTATTCCGCTTATTACAAATGATATCGTTTACATTACTTTTATTTGAGTGCAGCCTCTTTAAAATAAATCCACATGTTCAACTACATTAATGTAACTCATGGAAACAGACCAGACTTGGCTTCTTTATTGTCAGGAACTGAATACATGTTAGGTGTGATTCATTTTAGGAACTAAACTCTTCATTTGGATAATGGCTGGGTGGCTCCCCGAAGGGCAATCACAGTGAGGTTTTATTCACAGATGAAGTACTATGAAGGGGAAAAAAGAAAGTGAAAGCTTCCAGTGTGCTTGCTGTAAAGAGGCATCAAAGTAGAACAAAGAGAGGCAGCGAGCAGACAGGGGAAGGGGAGGAAGCTGACTGTTTGATTGACAGGTGACGCCTGAGAGGCACACAGCGAAAACATCATAAATGCTATACAAAAAGAACGGGAGGAACAATTTTTACAAAACAGAACCTCACAGATGATGTTGACTTTAGATGATATTAACATACACGAGCTAACAGAGACCAGACCTCTGCAGACCAGAGAAAACTGACTGAGGACTGAGAAATCCTGAAGGTTTAAATTGATTTATGCACTGAAAGTTGGACCAACCCAATCTAAATATAAACTATTTTTCATTGTTTCAAGTCTTTTTTTTTTTTGTTGCAAAAATGTCAAATATTTGCTGCTTTCAGCTTCTCAAATGTGAAGATTTGCTGCTTTTCTTTGTCTTCTGTGATACTAAACAGAATATTTGGGGGTTTAAGACTGTTGGTTGGACAAAACAAGCAATGTGAACACATCAACTCAGTCTCTGAGAAATTGTGAGGGACATTTTATAGACTTAACATGATATATTAATCAATTAGTCTTTGCTAGGCTCATTATTAAAGAATCTAAAAATCACATTATGAAGGAAAGAAAGCTTCCCCTCATTGGGTGAATCCGACACAGGTAAAGGTTAATGTAGAGCACAGCTGTCTTTCATCAACAACCCCATAATAAAAGTACAGATTATTGATAGACAAGAGCACCGCATATGGACGGACTACATTGCAACATAAGCTCCTGCTGGGACGTTGTGGTGGTTTAAGAGGCCTAAGGTACATACCACACAGTCCCAACACTGTGGAAGACATCCACAGTCTTTCCCTTATCTCTCCTGTCTCTAACCACGGGAAACTAATCTAATAACGAAGAAATGTTCTTTGTTTTCTTTGCAGTTGAGTGAGAGATTTTAACCTTTTATGTCCTACAGGAAGCTGGAGATCATTAGATGCAAACACAAAAATACTTTCTATAGGGCAGCAGGTAAAATCTAACAGGGGCAGGTTAGATTCTATCATAATGGAGATTTTTAAAGAGTTTTTAAGCCTTAATTATCAAAACAGGCTAAATGAACCCTCTGGAGGCCGTCTATTCATCAGTGAGTATATTTTATTTATAAAGACATAGCTTTATTTATACACCATGTAGAGAGAAGATGAGAAAACCAGTAAAATTACTGTAAATTATTAATGTTGTACTTGAATGTCATGCCTCAGCCGTGTAGCGTGATCACTCGTATCTCTTGAGTCAGTGGCACATTCCTGACGGACAGAAAACAGGACCGGGGATAATGTAAACTCTCAGGGTGTCTGGCTATGGCTCAAGATGTGACCACGCTGCACATATGGACAGATGTTATGACAGGACGGGCTGTGGTTTAGCTCCTCCACATGGAAACATGAAGTCAAAGATGGTTCAGGTCATTAGCTTTCCTGAAAGCTGCAGTTCGTAGCAATTTTAAACATCAACATGTCATTGCCATTTTAATTTTGACACCTTGGAATAATTAGCATCAACAACCAAGAACATGGAGGAAGTTACTGGTAGCTTTGGTCTTACACCAGTGGAACGGTTCGTACTATTGTTTCTTCAGATTGAGAACACATTTCTGCTGTTTCATCCCTCAGTGAATGAGATAAATATCTTCAACAAAAAGTCCAAAAGCTTAAGCTCCATTTGTCCTGGGAGAACCAGGTCTTTGTAAGAAAGCCTTTCAGCTTTTTTAAAAACGTTTGTCTGCCCCCTAGTGGTCACAACTTGATTGCTGCTGCTTTAAAGTTTGCAAAACAAACAAAATAAAGCTTGGATTCTTTTTATTATTATTTTATTTTATGTCAGTCAGTTGTAACTAGCAAACTAATGATTATTGCAGATTGATGTTTTGTTACACATTAGCTAACTTAAGAAGTAACTGGTATATCGCTTTTATCTTATAACCATCTTCAAAATGTTATTATAGACGAGCCTAGCAAATAGCATGTCTAAGTACAGTTTGCTCAATTGTTATCGGAGCACAGAGCAAAAAGGGGTGGGACTTAGAAAGGAGATAGCAAGGAAAGACTTATATCGAGTTATATTGAGTTCTTAGGCTCCAGCATTTGGGGGTCTTCATTAGAAACAGTAAATTTAAAGACAAATACAGATCGGCTCTTTCCAACTGCGGGTCAAACTTTCTTAAAGGGATTGGATCTCACTTTAAAGGGCTTCGTGTGTGTAACTCATTTAAATAGCTTAGACTATAGCGACAGCCAAATCTGAAAGGGCCTGCTAAATGTAACTCATTTAAAAGACCTCTGGCTGCATGCCAACTGATCCAAACTGGGACACACACATACAACCAAACAGCGCCCTGCCTTTGTACTAATCCCTGGCTCTCCACATGCTGTTGCCACCCAAGGTAAAACCCCCCACAGGCAGGAAGGAGGGAGTCTTCAGCGGAGCGACTGAGCGTGTTGGACAAACTGCCCTCACAGCTCTGGACCTCACCCAGGCCTTTTGTACCGAGGAGCAGAGCTGTAGACTGTGTTAAAGAGTGAAATACTTTCTACAGGGAGGAGAAACTGAGACGAAAAGTGAAACGCAGTGAAAGAGAAAAAACTATTTGTCTGTACACGTTATTTAATCTGAGTCTTCTTAAGAACCGAGGACTTTTTCACAGGAAATAGTGAAATGATCTCACCAAAATACCTGCTTGTTTAAAGAAAATTTAAAGAAGATTAAGATTAAATTACACATTAAGATGAACTGGAATGCACAAAGTCAGGCCAGGCTACTCTGAAGCAGTTTTGTGCATCATTGTTGATGAAGGACCTTTTGATTTAAACCCGTCTGTGTATGGTCTCGTTGAGACTTTTTATACATATTATATCTTCTACTATATATGTACATTTTGTTGTATGGGGACCCCAGGAAGAGTAGCTGCTACCTTGTTGGCAAGTAATGGGGTTCCAAGGATAAATAATAAAGTAAGAACCACCACTGGCTATCTGCCCCACAACGGTTTCAACTCGAGGTCCTTTCACTCACAAAGCCCTCCATAACAGGACCCCTTCCTACCTCACCAACTTTTTCCACTTCATCTGACAGCAACCTCCTGTCCAAACCTTCCAGGACCAAGTACCGAACCTGGGGGAATCAGGGCCTTCACCACTGGCCTCCTTCCTCTGGAAGCCCCCAAACACATGCATGACGGCACTAATCTTGTTATGTTCAAGAAGTTACTTAAGATAGGTCATCAAATAACGACACTTCCGGTTGCCAAAGCATAAACGCCACCTGTTGTGTTGTGTTGCTCGCTCCAGGCTAGTTTGTTTGTATCCCATTAACCATAACCTAAAGCATCGGTATTTCACAACCTGGGAATTAGACTCAACAATCATATCTTTCTTCAGAATGGCTGACCCCACCTTTATGGTTTCATTTGATGGCCTCTGCTACCTTGTGCCTGAAGTCTTTTGTTCTGTAGGATCTTTTATTTAGCTTGTCATGTAAAGCGTCTTTGTGTATCTTGAAAAGCGCTCTAAAAATAAAAAGTATTATTATCATTATGTTCATTATCATCGCAGGTTGACATGTGGGAACTTGTCAGGATACTCCACTGTCCAATTTCCTTGTGTCAATATCAGCTCAATTCAGCGCATGAAAGTACCAATTTGATCACATTTGCTGCCCAGATCGGCACATCACAACTACAGAAGCTCTACTACACTTTATGATGCATCTATTATGTACTACCAGTGTCACGCCATGTGCTGCACTTGATAATATTTTATTTTTTTGTTGTGTGTCGAGCCTCGTGGAGTTGCTACTGTGGCTTCAGGCATTTAGTCTTGTTAAAGAAAGACTTTCATACTGTTACCTAAAAACAAAAACTCTGACGTGTTTGTTCAGTCCAACAAACCACAAGAATCCAATGTGACCTGTACCTCATGAAAACACCAAAATATTTGGCCTTAAGGCACAAAGACTCGTCCTCACTTAGGCCTACTCATGATTCATAATGCCTGTAATGCAGAACAGAAACACCGATGTTGGTCACTAATAAAGAAAAGTTCATGCTTAAATAACTGCTTGTCTCATGTTACACCTTAAACTAACATGGGTATGTTTTCGACATTCCTTCCTTTGGTCACAGTTGAGTCAAATTATTAATCAGACTCGCAGTTCAGATGACACAGATAAATCCTGCTAAATCCTAAGAAAGAAACTCTCAGGTATGTTTTTGCAGGGCTTTGCTGCAGGGCTTTTGTGACCCCAGATGCCTGAGTAATTAACAAGGCTGGAGAGTCTTGAGTTTGACCTCACACCCATCTCTGGGGTCAGGAGGTCAGGGACAAACTGCTTGGTCGAAGGCTGTTGGCTGCGCTAGGATAACACCCTCAGAGCTCTTTAATCTAATCAAATCTGGGCTGTTTTGGACACAACGGCAGCCAGTCAAAACAACATCAACCCTAAAGTCTTAATTTTTGTAAAGGAAAAGGTCTGAGATAATCCTGGTGTTTTATAACAGCATCTAAAAACAAGTCAGTATGATACCTTTTAATTATTAATTTTAAAGTAGGGCCCTCTGATTTACGTGGACTCTAGCGGACCCTTGTGGACATTGAAAGTATAATTCCGACATCAGGAATAAACCATGAAAAAGGCAAGAAAGATGCAAACTATATTTGAAAGCAGAGCTATCA
>NW_023339796.1:1475536-1476433 GCF_004916995.1 Morone saxatilis | reverse complement strand
GAGTTTACATGATGCAAGACATTTGATCTGGCACGCATTATGAGTACATAAACAATGTCGTGGACATACAGTGGACATAATCTCAACATTATACCCATATGTGATACCCTAATTAAAGTTAAGGTCAGTCATTCTGGATAAAGATAGTTTTGTTGAGTCTCATTCCCAGGTCATCAAAAACTGACACTATGGCAACCCAAAGCGTCAGTTTTCGATATTTGACGACTTGGGAGCACGAATGTCCCTATAGAGTTGTGTTCCTATTTACCATAAGCCCAAAATGTCTGCATTTTACAAGCAGGGAATGAAACACAACAATCATCTTTCTCTGACCCCAACATCTCATGCTGAAATCATGGGCATTAACAAGCTGCTCTAACAGTCGCCACTCCTCTGGTTTCAGGCTTTCCACCAGATGTTGACCCTGGCTGAAAAGATTTGCTCCCATTTAGACACCAGAACATCAGTGAGGTCCAACACTGACCCTGGGTGATAATAAGGTCTGGCTCACAGTCTGTGATCCAGTTCTGGATTGAGGAGCAGACCATTGAAGTTCTTCCACACCAAACTAGCTGGTTTATGGGGGCACTGTTATGGTGAAACAGGAAATGCACAAATGCCAACTGCTGATACAAAGTTAGGATTAAGATTTCCTTTCATTGGACGTTAGACGCCCAAACCAGTAGCCCAGACTAAACACAAGGTATTAGGTCATAAAAACATGCAAAATAGAATCTCCTGTTTATTGCTCTATTATCCAGAAGAAAATCTGCCATGGTGGCATATGCTGTGCGCTATGAAGGTCTGGAGGTCTTCCAAGAGTTTCTTAGTTGGTGGTTCAGAACGAGTTCCTGCTGAAATCGGCAGCAAAAACACAACGAGGGGGGGGGGGGGGGT